>NC_074670.1:58320177-58620177 GCF_029448725.1 Salvelinus fontinalis | reverse complement strand
CCTGTTCGTGCGTTCTTCCCGTTATTTGTAAGTTCGTATTTGTTCAGGTCTGTCTATTCCGTTTTGTTATTTTGTTAATCATTCAAGTGTATTTCGTTTCGAGTTTTTTCCGTCTTGTTAATTAAATTATGTATTCACAACCCGCTGCGCCTTGGTTCAATCACTACTCCTCCTTTTCGGTTGAAGAGGAGGAGGACTACCGTAACAAGAATAGACAAACTAAATAGGAAAGATCAACTATTCGATGGCACATATTAAGTGGTGGAAAAAGTACCCAATTGTCGTAGTAAAGATACCTTAATAGAAAATTACTCAAGTAAAAGTGAAAGTCTCCCAGTAAAATATTACTTGAGTAAAAGTCTAAAAGTATCTGGTTTTAAATATACTTAAGTTTCAAAAGTAAAAGTAAAAATAATTTAAAATTCCTTAAATTCCTTACAAAGCAGACGGACACATTTTCAAGTTTTTTTTTTTTTTTTACAGATAGACAGGGGCTCAATTTATCACTCAGACATCCTTTACAAATGAATCATGTGTTTAGTAAGTCCTCCAGATCAGAGGCAGGGGATGACCAGGGATGTTCTCTTGATAAGTGTGTCAATTAGACAATTGTCCTGCCCTGCTAAGCATTCTGTATATATCTGTATATATCAATGATGTTGTATATATGCTGTATATATCAATGATGTTGCTCTTGCTGCGGGCGATTCCCTGATCCACCTCTACGCAGACGACACCATTCTGTATACTTCTGGCCCTTCCTTGGACACTGTGCTATCTAACCTCCAAACGAGCTTCAATGCCATACAACACTCCTTCCGTGGCCTCCAACTGCTCTTAAACGCTAGTAAAACCAAATGCATGCTTTTCAACCGTTCGCTGCCTGCACCCGCACGCCCGACTAGCATCACTACCCTGGGCGGTTCCGACCTAGAATATGTGGACATCTATAAGTACCTAGGTCTCTGGCTAGACTGCAAACTCTCCTTCCAGACTCATATCAAACATCTCCAATCCAAAATCAAATCTAGAGTCGGCTTTCTATTTCACAACAAAGCCTCCTTCACTCACGCCGCCAAACTTACCCTAGTAAAACTGACTATCCTACCGATCCTCGACTTCGGCGATGTCATCTATAAAATAGCTTCCAATACTCTACTCAGCAAACTGGATGCAGTTTATCACAGTGCCATCCGTTTTGTTACTAAAGCACCTAATACGACTCACCACTGCAACCTGTATGCCCTAGTCGGCTGGCCCTCGCTACATGTTCGTCGTCAGACCCACTGGCTCCAGGTCATCTACAAGGCTATGCTAGGTAAAGTGCCGCCTTATCTCAGTTCACTGGTCACGATGGCTACACCCACCCGTAGCACGCGCTCCAGCAGGTGTATCTCACTGATCATCCCTAAAGCCAAAACCTAATTTGGACGCCTATCCTTCCAGTTCTCTGCTGCCTGCGACTGGAACGAATTGCAAAAATCTCTGAAGTTGGAGACTTTTATCTCCCTCAATAACTTTAAACATCTGCTATCCGAGCAGCTAACCGATCGCTGCAGCTGTACATAGTCCATCGGTATATAGCCCACCCAATTAACCTACCTCATCCCCATACTGCTTTTATTTATTTACTTTTCTGCTCTTTTGCACACCAGTATCTCTACTTGCACATGATCATCTGATGATTTATCACTCCAGTGTTAATCTGCTAAATTGTAATTATTCGATTTATTGCCTAGCCCCTCATGACTTTTGCACACATTGTATATAGATTCTCTTTTTTTCTACCATGTTATTGACTTGTTTATTGTTTACTCCATGTGTAACTCTGTGTTGTCTGTTCACACTGCTATGCTTTATCTTGGCCAGGTCGCAGTTGCAAATGAGAACTTGTTCTCAACTAGCCTATGTAACAGTATAACTTTAAACCGTCCCCTCGCCCCGACACGGGTGCGAACCAGGGACCCTCTGCACACAACAACAACAGTCACCCACGAAGCATCGTTACCCATCGCTCCACAAAAGCCGCGGCCCTTGCAGAGCAAGGGGCAACAGTACATCTAGGTTTCAGAGCAAGTGACGTAACTGATTGAAACGCTACTAGCGCATACCCGCTAACTAGCTAGCCATTTCACATCCGTTACACTCACCCCCCTTTCAACCTCCTCCTTTTCCGCAGCAACCAGTGATCCGGGTCAACAGCATCAATGTAACAGTATAACTTTATGTCGTCCCCTCGCCCCGACACGGGCGCGAACCAGGGACCCTCTGCACACATCAACAACTGACACCCACTAAGCGTCGTTACCCATCGCTCCACAAAAGCCGCGGCCCTTGCAGAGCAAGGGGCAACCCTACTTAATGTCTCAGAGCAAGTGACGTAACTGATTGAAATGCTACTAGCGCGTACCCACTAACTAGCTAGCCATTTCACATCCGTTACACTCACCCCCCTTTCAACCTCCTCCTTTTCCGCAGCAACCAGTGATCCGGGTCAACAGCATCAATGTAACAGTATAACTTTACGTCGTCCCCTCACCCCGACACGGGCGCGAACCAGGGACCCTCTGCACACATCAACAACGGTTGCCCACGAAGCATCGCTACCCATCGCTCCACAAAGGCCACGGCCCTTGCAGAGCAAGGGGCAACAGTACATCTAGGTTTCAGAGCAAGTGACGTAACTGATTGAAACGCTACTAGCGCGTACCCGCTAACTAGCTAGCCATTTCACATCCGTTACACCTACCTGGTTAAATAAAGGTGAAATAAAAAATAAATAAAAAAATTCAAAATGTAACGAGTACTTTTGGGTGTCAGGGGAAATGTATGGAGTAAAAAGTACATCATTTTCTTTAGGAATGTAGTGAAGTAAAAGTTGTCAAAAATATAAATAGTAAAGTAAAGTACAGATACCACAAAAAATTACTTAAGTAATTCTTGAAAGCAATTTTACCTAAGTACTTTACACCACTGCACATATTCGAAACCTATTGTTATTGATAGTTACTTCCACAACAGAAGAAGCACGCCATCTACACTACCGGTCAAAAGTTTTAGAACACCTACTCATTCAAGGGTTTTTCTTTATTTTTTACTATTTTCTACACTGTAGAATGATAGTGAAGACATTAAAACTATGAAATAATACATATGGAATCATGTAGTAGCCAAAAAAGTGTTAAACAAATTTCCAAAACTTTGAAAGTTTCTTCAAGTGCAGTAGCAAAAACCATCAAGCGCTATGATTAAACTGGCTCTCATGAGGACTTTAACTCGAAGTTCATTAGAGTTACCAGCCTCAGAAATTGCAGCCCAAATAAATGCTTCACAAAGTTCAAGTAACAGACACATCTCAACATCAACTGTTCAGTGGCGACTGTGTGAATCAGGCCTTCATGGTCAAATTGCTGCAAAGAAACCACTACTGAAGGACACCAATAAGAAGAAGAGGCGTGCTTGGGCCAAGAAACACGACATTCGACCGGTGGAAATTTGTCCTTTGATCTGGAGGCCAAATTGGAGATTTTTGGTTCCAACCCGCCATGTCTTTGTTCGGGCTTAGAGGGACAATCATTTGTTTTTCAACAGGACAATGACCCAACACAACTCCAGGCTGTGTAAGGGCTATTTTACCAAGAAGGAGAGTGATGGAGTGCTGCATCAGATGAGCTGACCTCCACAATCACCCGAACTCAACCAAATTCAAAAATTGTGGGATGAGTCGGACTGCAGAGTGAAGGAAAAGCAGCAAACAAGTGCTCCTTCAAGACTGTTGGAAAAGCATTCCAGGTGAAGCTGGTTGAGAGAATGTCAAGATTGTGCAAAGCTGTCATCAAGGCAAAGGGTGGCTACTTTGAAGAATCTCAAAAATAAACACTATTTTCATTAGAACATGATTCCATATGTGTTATTTCATACTTGTGATGTCTTCACTATTGTTCTACAATGTAGAAAATAATAAAAATAAAGAAAAACTTGGTGTTCTCAAACCTTTGACCTGTAGTGTATATGCAATTTAACTCAATAAACAAGAGAATAAATGCTTATATCGATGCTGCGATGATGTAGACGTGGGTCTGCAATCCACCATGATGGCTCAATACAGTACACAAACGTATTACCGGGGGTCATCACTGAACTATGGAAGAGTAGTAACACATTTAGGACTTGAGAGATTTTTTATATACCACCCACACTGGACATCTTCTTTCTCAACAGGGTCAATATGTTTCATGCACCAATTACACACATAAAGATCAGTGTTACTCCCAAGACAAATACCCTCAAGAGCAGAAGCAATTATGGATAAATAAATGCATAAAGCAAAGCTGAGGCTGTATGAGAATAAAGAAAACGATATTTTAAAAAAGGTCAGGAGGTACCGGAAATGACCATTAACCATGGAATGCGACGAAGGACTAAAAAAGCTTTATTTTCGAGTATACCCAATTATTTGTCTAATCGTCCAATCGTCTGAAGTGCTGCATTCTTTTTAAAAGTTTTTTAATATAAATTATTATTTGTAAATGTACTTTATGGAACAATAGAGTTTGCTAAGGGATTTTACAAGTGTGGCTCAAATGCTAGAAATACTGTCCCTTAAATATACAGTAGGATATGATCCTGTCATGGTGGCTATGGGCCAAGTTATACAGTAGGACATGATCCTGTCATGGTGGCTATGGGCCAAGTTATACAGTAGGATATGATCCTGTCGTGGAGGCTATGGGCCAAGTTATACAGTAGGATATGATCCTGTCATGGTGGCTATGGGCCAAGTTATACAGTACAATATGATCCTGTCGTGGAGGCTATGGGCCAAGTTATACAGTAGGACATGATCCTGTCATGGAAACTATGGGCCAAGTTATACAGTAGGATATGATCCTGCCATGGTGGCTATGGGCCAAGTTATACAGTAGGACATGATCCTGTCATGGTGGCTATGGGCCAAGTTATACAGTACAATATGATCCTGTCATGGAGGCTATGGGCCAAGTTATACAGTAGGATATGATCCTGTCGTGGAGGCTATGGGCCAAGTTATACAGTAGGATATGATCCTGTCATGGAGGCTATGGGCCAAGTTATACAGTAGGATATGATCCTGTCATGGAGGCTATGGGCCAAGTTATACAGTAGGATATGATCCTGTCATGGTGGCTATGGGCCAAGTTATACAGTACAATATGATCCTGTCATGGTGGCTATGGGCCAAGTTATACAGTAGGATATGATCCTGTCATGGTGGCTATGGGCCAAGTTATACAGTAGGATATGATCCTGTCATGGTGGCTATGGGCCAAGTTATACAGTAGGACATGATCCTGTCATGGTGGCTATGGGCCAAGTTATACAGTAGGATATGATCCTGTCATGGTGGCTATGGGCCAAGTTATACAGTAGGATCCTGTCATGGTGGCTATGGGCCAAGTTATACAGTAGGATATGATCCTGTCATGGTGGCTATGGGCCAAGTTATACAGTAGGATATGATCCTGTCATGGAGGCTATGGGCCAAGTTATCCAGTAGGATATGATCCTGCCATGGTGGCTATGGACCAAGTTATACAGTAGGATATGATCCTGTCGTGGTGGCTATGGACCAAGTTATACAGTAGGATATGATCCTGTCGTGGAGGCTATGGGCCAAGTTATCCAGTAGGATATGATCCTGTCATGGTGGCTATGGGCCAAGTTATACAGTAGGATATGATCCTGTCGTGGAGGCTATGGGCCAAGTTATACAGTAGGATATGATCCTGTCATGGAGGCTATGGGCCAAGTTATACAGTAGGATATGATCCTCTCATGGAGGCTATGGGCCAAGTTATACAGTAGGATATGATCCTGTCATGGTGGCTATGGGTCAAGTTAAATAGCGCAGACTCTATTCCTATCCAGGCATTAATTCTCCTTTGGACATTATAATATTTTTCACAGACTCTCTTTGAAATTATTTCTAACTGAAATACACTGGAAGTGTTTTAAGCTTTTATATCCAACAACCTATTGTGATCTGAAACCTCTGAATGTTTCATTTTATAAATACTGTATTTGGTGTTGTATAATTTATTAATGAGCTATCAGGAAAATTATTAACTTTTTACGGCCGTGCGGGCCACGCTATCGCGTTAAATATGGGTGGATGTACAATTACGTACCTTGTTATGCAAATGGTGTTGTATTAAGCCACATACATTTTCAAATTAAAGTTGAGAAGCTCCTTTAGGGAGAATGTGTAATCGCATTGTGGAATAACGAGATATTTTTATTAAATATAAATGGTAAAAAATGACATAGGCAATTTCCCCCACTTGCACCAATTTCTTTAAACATATTTGCCTGTCAGTGGTACATTCAAATGTCCCTAACATTCGTCTAGGTACTAATTTACACATCTGTTAGAATGTTGACAGGCCTCCCTTGCCTTCACTTCTAGGTGACTACTCTGTGCCACTCCGTATTCACTGTGCACGCACGCACACACGAACACACACACATGCACACACACACTCTCTCTGTCTTTCAGCTCCACTATTTTCTCTGCTCAGCACAATAACTGCTATAGCCTTGACATTGGCAGCGTCCTCCCAGGTTCTAAAGCACTCTCTGGCTCTTTGGAGAAAGTGCCTAACAACACATCAGAAAGTATACTGTACATTTCCATCAACTGAACCATCTACCATTGCATCCAACTGCTTTCTGTCAATGGTCTTTCAATGTCGAGTTGAACAATGGTCATGTGTCATCAATAGGTCTCTTAAGACTAGTAGCAAGGTCATGTCCTTATGACTATATCAAAGACCAGTGACACTGGGAACCATTTTCGCCTTCATATAATCCATATCCTTGTGTCAGACAAACCTTGACAAACCCTAAGCATTATGGCAATGACGACATCACTTGATCATCTCAATAGGGTTGTGTCAGGGTCGGGGTGGGCCATGAGGTGAGAAAGCCTTGTATGTGTTCCTTTCGCTTACTATACTTCATACAGATGTAGGATCTTAATTTGAGCCAGTTTGCTACAGCAGGAAAATAATACAGCAACTGGAAATGTGAATGATTATGTGGATTCTAATAAATATATATTTTTTTGTAGGTGGTGATACGTTTTCAGTTAGGGCAAATCAAGTCTGAAATGTTGAAGTGGAAATTACAGGACTGTTTTGCTAGCACAGAATGGAATATGTTCCGGGATTCTTCCGATGGCATTGAGGAGTATACCACATCAGTCACTGGCTTGATCAATAAGTGCATCGATGACATCGTCCCCACAGTGACCGTACATACCCCAACCAGAAGCCATGGATTACAGGCAACATCCACAATAAGCTAAAGGGTAGAGCTGCCACTTTCAAGCAGCCGGACTCTAACCCGGATGCTTATAAGAAATCCCGCTATGCCCTCCGACGAACCATCAAACAGGCAAGCATCAACACGGGACTAAGATTGAATCGTACTACAATGGCTCTGACGCTCGTCGGATGTGGCAGGGCTTGCAAATTATTATGGACTACAAAGGGAAGCACAGCCGCCAGCTGCCCAGTGACACGAGCCTACCGACGAGCGAAATAACTTCTATGCTCGCTTCGAGGCAAGCAACACTGAAGCATGAATGAGAGCATTAGCTGTTCCAGACGACTTTGTGATCACGCTCTCCATAGCAGATGTGAGTAAGACCTTTAACCTGTTGGGGATGGGGGCGCTGTTTAGACTATTTATGCTCATTGGGTAATTTTTGAAACGGCTTCCCACAAAATCCTTGATCGTACAATATGCTATTATTATTATTATTGGATAGAAAACAGTCTATAGTTTCTATAGGAGTTGAAATTTTGTCTCTAAGTGGAACAGAGCCCATTCTACAGCAATTTCCCTGACATGGAGTCAAATTTCAGAAATGTTGGCCACTGTTCTGAAGTCAGTTAAAAGGGCACTGTTATTGCTATGACTATACGGACACTTCTTACGTCTTCCCCTGGATGCCTTTACGTGATGACGATTCCAATGGGGTCGATTGCGCGTTCACAGGCCCTATAAATTAAAAAACCCTGTAGCTAGCAAGTCTTTCCTTGGTGCGTAACGCGCGTGCTGGACACCGACCCGCTCCTGTTCCAAGCGTTAGTTTAGCCTGTTATATTTCTCCGGTCATCTTTTCACTCGTTATAGAAGTTAAAAACATCATAAGGTAGTTAATTTAAAGCGTTTTATAGCAATTTATATCCGTTTAGTGCGATTTTGGGACATTTATTTTTGAAACGATGTGAATAGCTGGGCACGCTTTTCAGTTCATCCCGAACGCAGTTGGCATTTCCACATGGCAAGAGGACAGCTTTCCACCAAAAGACGATTACTCCCAAGAAAGGATCCTTTGCCCAAGATACTGATGGAAGAACAGCTCAAGGTAGGACATTTTTATTATGATAAATCGTGTTTCTGTCGAAACATTTTAGTGGCTTAGGACGCCATGTTTTTTGACGTAGCTTCGCTTGGCGCAAACTGTATTGAAAAGTAAGGATAAATTAAAAAATGTAATTCCGCAATTGTATTAAGAATTAAATTGTCTATCAATCCCTGTCCACCCTATATTTTTTAGTCACGTTTATGAGTATTTATGTATAAGAGTAGATCACTGTCTAAGTGGCGCAAGGACATTTTCTGACCAGCTTGTCTACATTTCACATTGTCTAACCATGATTTTGGTGGCTAAATATAAACATTTGCGATCAAACTCTATATGGATTGTGTAATATGATGTTACAGGAGTGTCATCGGAAGAATTCTGAGAAGGTTAGTGAAAAAATTAATATCTTTTGGCGATGTTGACTTTTATCGCTCACTTTGGCTAGAATCAATGCTGGGCTGCTATGTGCTATGTGCTATGCTAATATAACGATTTATTGTGTTTTCGCTGTAAGACACTTAGAAAATCTGAAATATTGTCTGTATTCACAGGATCTGTGTCTTTCGATTTGTGTATGCTGTGTATTTTTACGAAATGTTTGATGATTAGTAAGTAGGTAAACACGTTGCTCTAAGTAGTTTTTCTATTCCATTTGTGACGGTGGGTGCAATTGTAACCTATGCCATCTACCTGAAATATGCACTTTTTTCTAACAAAACCTATCCCATACCATAAATATGTTATCAGACTGTCATCTAATGAGTTTTTTTTGTTGGTTAGGGGCTATAAATATCTTAGTTTAGCCGAATTGGTGATGGCTACTGGTGTTGGTGGACAAATAAAAGATGGTGGATTATGCTAATGTGTTTTTAGGTAATAGATGTACATCTTTACATATTGTGTCTTCCCTGTAAAACATTTTAAAAATCGGACATGTTGACTGGATTCACAAGATCTGTGTCTTTCATTAGCTGTATTGGACTTTAATGTGTGAAAGTTAAATATTTAAAAAAAATATTTTTTTTGAATTTCGCGGCACTGGTTTTTCAGTGGGGGGGGGGGGGGGTGCGCCGCTAGCGGCACGCTGATCCTAGACAGGTTAAACAGGTCAACATTCACAAGGCCGCAGGGCCAGACAGGTTACCAGGACATGTACTCCGAGCATGCGCTGACCAGCTGGCAAGTGTCTTCACTGACATTTTCAACATGTCAATGACTGAGTCTGTAATACCAACATGTTTCAAGCAGACGACCATAGTCCCTTTGCCCAAGAACACCAAGGTAATTTGCCTAAATTACTACCAACACGTAGCACTCACATCTCTAGCCATGAAGTGCTTTGAAAGACTGGTCATGACTCACATCAACACCATTATCCCAGAAACCCTAGACCCAATCTAATTTGCGTACCGCTCCAACAGATCCACAGATGATGCACTCTCTATTGCACTCCACACTGCCCTTTCCCACCTGGACAAAAGGAACACCTACGTGTAAATGCTGTTCATTGACTACAACTAAGCTTTCAACACCACAGTGCCCTCAAAGTTCATCACTAGGCTAAGGACACTGGGACTAAACACCTTCCTATGCAACTGGATCCTGGACTTCCTGACGGGCCACTCCCAGGTGGTAAGGGTAGGTAACAAACACATCTGGCACTCTGATCCTCAACATGGGGGCCCCTCAGGGGTGTGTGCGCAGTCCCCTCCTGTACTCCCTATTCACCCATTACTGCATGGCCAAGCATGACACCAACACCATCATTAAGTTTGATGACGACACTAATCACCGACAATGATGAGACAGCCTATAGGGAGGAGGTCAGAGACCTGGCATTGTGGTGCCAGGATAACAACCTCTCCCTCAACTTGATCAAGACAAAGGAGATGATTGTGGACTACAGGAAAAGGAGGACCGAGCACGCCTCCATTATCATCAACTGGGCTGTAGTGGAGCAAATCAAATCAAGTCAAATCAAATTTTATTTGTCACATACACATGGTTAGCAGATGTTAATGCGAGTGTAGCGAAATGCTTGTGCTTCTAGTTCTGTTAGTGCAGTAATATCTAACAAGTAATCTAACAATTCTCCAACAACAACCTAATACACACAAATCTAAAGGGGTGAATGAGAATATGTACATATAAGTATATGGATGAGTGATGGCCGAGCGGCATAGGCAAGGTGCAATAGATGGTATAAAATACAGTATGTACATGTGATATGAGTAATGTAAGATATGTACACATTATTAAAATTGCATTATTTAGAGTAGCATTCTATAAAGTGACTAGTGGTCTCAATGTATAAAGTGACTAAAGTGGTCTCAATGTAGGCAACAGCCTCTCTGAGTTAGTGAATGCTGTTTAGCAGTCTGATGGCCCTGAGATAGAAGCTGTTTTTCCATCTCTTGGTCCCAGCTTTGATGCACCTGTACTGGCCTCACCTTCTGGATGGTAGCAGTGTGAACAGGCAGTGGCTCTGGTGGTTGATGTCCTTCATGATCTTTTTTACCTTCCTGTGACATCGGGTGCTGTAGGTGTCATGGAGGGCAGGTAGTTTGCCACCAGTGATGCATTGTGCACACCGCACCACCCTCTGGAGAGCCTTGCGGTTGAGGGCGATGCAGCTGCCGTACCAGGCTGTGATACAGCCCGACAGAAGGCTCTCGATTGTGCATCTGTAAAAGTTTGTCAGGGTTTTGCGTGACAAGCCAAATTTCTTCAGCGTCCTGAGGATGAAGAGGCGCTATTGCGCCTTCTTCACCACACTGTGTGGGTGGACCATTTCAGTTTGTCTGTGACGTGTACGGCTAGGAACTTAAAACTTTCCACCTTCTCCACTACTGTCCAGTCAATGTGGATAGGGTGTGCTCCCTCTGCTGTTTCCTGAAGTCCACGATCATCTCCTTTGTTTTGTTGAGTGTGAGGTTATTTTCCTGACACCACACTCCGAGGGCCCTCACCTCCTCCCTGTAGTCCGTCTCATCGTTGTTGGTAATCAAGCCTACCACTGTAGTGTCATCTGCAAACTTGATGATTGAGTTGGAGGCGTGCTTGGCCACGCAGTCATGGGTGAACAGGGAGTACAGGAGAGCTTCAAGTTCCTTGGTGTATACATCACCAACAAACTATCATGGTCCAAAGACACCAAGACAGTTGTGAAGAGGTTACGACAATGTCTATTCCCCCTCAGGAGACTGAAAAGATTTGGCATGGGTCCTCAGATTCTCAAAAAGTTCTGCACCATCGAGAGCATCCTGACTGGTTGCAACAGCTTGGCCTCCAACCGCATGGCACTACAGAGGGTAGTGCGTATGGCCCAGTACATCACTGGGGCCAAGCTTCCTGCCATCCAGGACCTTAACACCAGGCGGTGTCAGAGGAAGGCCCAAAAAAATGTCAAAGACTCCAGCCACCCTAGTCGTAGACTGTTCTCTCTGCTACCGCATGTCATGCGGTACCGACGTGCCAAGTATAAGTTCAAAAGGCTTCTTAACAGCTTCTACCCCCAGGCCATAAGACTCCTGAACAGCTAAACAAATGGCTAACAAGACTATTTGCATTGTCCCCCCACCCCCATTTTTACGCTGCTGCTATTCTCTGTTTATTACCATGCCTAGTCACTTTACCTCTACCTACATGTACATATTACCAATATTTTCTCGATTAACCAGTCTTGCTACTGTTATGTTATTGTTGCTCCTTAATTATTTGTTATTTTTCCATTTTCTTATTTTTTATGTTATTTATTTATGTTTTACTTCAGTTTATTTTAGTAAATACTTTCTTAACAACTTTTTTCTTAAAACTGCATTGTTGGTTAAGGGCTTGTAAGTAAGCATTTTACTGTAAGGTCTACAGCTGTGGTATTCGCCGCATGTGAAAAATAACATTTGATTTGACTTCCTGCCATGCAGGAAAATTCTCATCAACAAAAGCGTGATCAAATTAAGATCCTACATCCGTAGCTATTACGATTGAACAGCATGTTCTGACCAAGCACCTTGTGCTGACCTTACAGTAGAATACAGTGTTGGATGTCAGATTACTGCTAAGCACTTAGTGACCAATATTCTTGTGGAAAAACCTTGATTTATTTGACCCATTACTGAAAATACACATTAGTTTCAACCGTGGGTTTGGCTGTGACGACCATGCAAAGGCTCTTGGCCTTAAGGCCAGTTCAACTGTGAAATCTAAGCTGCTTTCAGCTCCGATATCTAAGCACGACAATCTAGCTGTCTCTCCATCTCTCTCTTCCATCAGGGAGCTGCTCCAGAAAGCTGTGATCACATCCGCCATGACACCGACCCCTTTGGGATCTGCCGCTTTTAAAACAGCATCTGCTCTGTTGGTTTCCACTACGGTTATTCTGAGGGATTCATTCCAAATGTTTACAGATGTAGACCCTAATAACATCGAGCCTGGTCGACAGAAAGAGCTCATCTCAGTTCAACATTCTGTGGAAGCTAAAATG
Organism: Salvelinus fontinalis; assembly: GCF_029448725.1. Lineage (NCBI taxonomy): Eukaryota > Metazoa > Chordata > Actinopteri > Salmoniformes > Salmonidae > Salvelinus > Salvelinus fontinalis. The sequence goes on along the minus strand of NC_074670.1, from coordinate 58,607,281 downwards.
AGGCTATTAAGCAGATTGTGCTCCTTTCGCAGTCAAAATCTCTCGCAGGATGTAAAGAGATCACAAACAAAGCTAAAAGTATTTGTATTACAGCAGTGGTACTAATTGGCTACACAGAGAAGGGAGGAAGTGGGATTCTCAAAGTCAATCACTGGCAGGAGTTAGGTTCTTTAGCTTTCGCCCAATTAGCGTTCGCCATAACAAGCAAACTCGTCTCTCTCTCTTAGCGCAGAGCTCTAATGAGTAATAAACTCCAACGTTAAGACTTCACTTAAGGTGAGTGTTTTTATTCCTTTTTTCCCCTTTCACTGTGAAGTAAGGAACTTCATTGTAGCACAACATCAGGCACAAGTGCTATGTGAAGTGTTATGCTTTCGCTGGAAGCTAAAATCTTCATCACACGAGAGATGGACAGCAGCAATTAACCTTTTGAAAGAAGCCCCACATTGAGGCCATTCTAATAATAAAAAGCCGTTGGTGTTTTTCGCTTTGCAGGGAAGTGCATTGGGTAGCCATGTGGAAAAGGGGCTGGGTAAGGGCTAGATGCAATGAGAGAGGAAATTGGGAAATATATGGAGCCATGTACTCAGTCCCTCTGACACACAGTCTACCAGCCATGTACTCAGTCCCTCTGACACACACAGTCTACCAGCCATGTACTCAGTCCCTCTGACACACAGTCTACCAGCCATGTACTCAGTCCCTCTGACACACAGTCTACCAGCCATGTACTCAGTCCCTCTGACACACACAGTCTACCAGCCATGTACTCAGTCCCTCTGACACACACAGTCTACCAGCCATGTACTCAGTCCCTCTGACACACACAGTCTACCAGCCATGTACTCAGTCCCTATGACACACACAGTCTACCATCCATGTACTCAGTCCCTCTGACACACACAGTCTACCAGCCATGTACTCAGTCCCTATGACACACACAGTCTACCAGCCATGTACTCAGTCCCTCTGACACACAGTCTACCAGCCATGTACTCAGTCCCTCTGACACACACAGTCTACCATCCATGTACTCAGTCCCTATGACACACACAGTCTACCAGCCATGTACTCAGTTCCTCTGACACACACAGTCTACCAGCCATGTACTCAGTTCCTCTGACACACACAGTCTACCAGCCATATACCAGCCATCTCATTAGAGGCAATTAGCGATGACTCAAAGGCCAACACACACAATCACACACCCATGCAAATGCACATTCACACACACACACACACACACACACACACACACACACACACACACACACACACACACACACACACACACACACACACACACACACACACACACACACACACACACACACACACACACACACACACACACACACACACACACACACACACACACACACACACACACACACACACGCGCGCCTTCAAGCATGCACATATCGAAACACTCACATGCAGAAACCGACTATCACACACATTCACGCCTTATGAAATAGAAAGGTTATCCTCTTAATAATTATGAATCTTGTTAATTATGGGAGTGAATCAAGCTGTGAAGGTCTGGCCTCTCTCTCCTGGCCTCCAACTCCAATCAGACCGCAGATGAGGGGGAAGGAAGAGGGCCTGATCCCAGGTTCTCCACTCAGGAACCCCACAGCTCTGCAAAACATCTACCTCGGGTGTACTGACAGTTGCAGAGCAGGCTGCAGGGTGGCCTTGCGACACTAAAACTGGAGCAATGGGATTGGGATATCTCATCAAATACGCCTAGGCAATTGTCATCCTTTGTAATGATACAAGGTTGTTTAAATGTTGATATGTCTTCAGAGCTAAGCCAGATGTTGAGGGGAACAGACACACCGAACTAAGGGGAGTTATTATTTGGCTGGAGAACCCAACACACAGGAAGACTGCAGCAAGAGGGGCAGCTAAATATAGACTACAAGTCGAGTTAGGTGGCTTGCTATGAGAGATAATCTGAAAATCTCAATCCTAATGTTGCCTGGAGATTTTTTTTCATAAGCACTGCAGGGTTCTGGTGTCATCGATAGGTCTGCCGAGTGTCGTGAAACGTGCTGTTACTCGGGACTAAGACGCCACTTTGGAGTAGGATCACTGCTATGAACAGCACGCACACACAGCCAGCTGGACCATGTCTAGATTATATACCGTACCAGTCAAAAGTTTGGACACACCTACTCATTCAAGGGTTTTTCTTTATTTTCACTATTTTCTACATTGTAGAATAATAGTGAAGACATCAAAACTATTAAATAATACATATGGAAGCATGTAGTAGCTTAATGATAGTTGGAGCGGCAGGTAGCCTAGTGGTTAGAACATTGGGCCAGTGACTAAAAGATTGCTGGATTGAATCCCTGAGCTGACAAGGTAGAAATCTGTTGTTCTGCCCCTGAACAAGGTACTGCCTGTGAGCCATCATTGTAAATAAGAATTTGTTCTTAACTGACTTGCCTAGTGAAATATAGGTTACATTTAAACAAATCAAAATATATTTTAGATTCTTCAAAGTAGCCACCGTGTGCCTTGTTGACAGCTTTGGCATTATCTCAACCAACTTCATGAGGTAGTCACCTGGAAGGCATTTCAATTAACAGGTGTGCCTTGTTAAAAGTTAATTTGTGGAATTTCTTTCCAAGTCCATATTATGCAAGAACAGCTCAAATAAGCAAAGAGAAACCACAGTCAATAATTACTTTATGACATGAAGGTCTGTCATTCAGGAATATTTCAAGAATTTTGAAAGTTTCTTCAAGTGCAGTCGCAAAAACCATCAAGCGCTATGATGAAACTGGCTCTTATGAGGACAGCCACAGGAAAGGAAGACCCAGAGTTACCTCTGCTGCAGAGGATAAATCCATTACAGTTAACTGCCCCTCAGATTGCAGCCCAAATAAATACTTCATAGAGGTCAAGTTACAGACACATCTCAACATCAACTGTCCAGAGAAGACTGTGTGAATCAGGCCTTCATGGTCGGATTGCTGCAAAGAAACCACTACTAAAGGACACAAATAATAAGAAGATACTTGCTTGGTCCAAGAAACACTAGCAATGGACCTTAGACCATTGCTTAGTCCGATTTTTGGTTCCAACCGCCGTGTCTTTGTGAGACGCAGAGTAGGTGAATGGATGATCTTCGCATGTGTGGTTCCCACCATGAAGCATGGAAGAGGTGTGATGGTGTGGGGGTGCTTTGCTGGTGACACTGTCAGTGATTTATTTAGAATTCAAGGCACACTTAACCAGCATGGCTACCACAGCATTCTGCAGTGATACACCATCCCATCTGGTTTGCGTTTAGTTGGACAATCATTTGTTGTTCAACAGGACAATGACTCAACACACCTCCAGGTTGTGTAAGGGCTATTTGACCAAGAAGGAGAGTGATGGAGTGCTGCATCAGACGACCTGGCCTCCACAATCACCCGACGTCAACCCAATTGAGATGGTTTGGGATGAGTTGGACCGCAGAGTGAAGGAAAAAGGAAAAACAGCCAACAAGTGCTCAGCATAGAGTATGTGGGAACTCCTTCAAGACTGTTGGAAAAACATTCCAGGTGAAGCTGGTTGAGCGAGTGTCAAGAGTGTGCAAAGTCGTCATCACGGCAAAGGGTGGCTACTTATATATTTACTTTTGTTTAACACTTTTTTTGGTTACTACATGATTCCATATGTGTTATTTCATGGTTTTGATGTCTTCACTATTATTCTACAATGTAGAAAAAAGTACAAATAAAGAAAAACCCTTGAATGAGTAGGTGTGTCCAGACTTTTGACTGGTACTGTATTTATATGGTGTGTATAGACAGAATGGACAGTATATGAATAGAAAAGGTGTGTACAGCAGTAGTTATATAGGATGAGCCATGACTAGAATACAGTATACATATGAAGTAGGTAAAACAGTATGTAATCATTATTCAAGTGACTATTGTCCAATAACTATGTACATAGGGCAGCATGGTAGAGCACCGGTGGTAGCCAGCTAATAACATTGACTTTAGTTTAGGGTAGGTATTGGGAGAAGGCTGGCTAGTGGTAACTATTTAACAGTTGGATGGCCTGGAGATAGAATATGTTTTCAGTCTCTCGTTCTAGCGTTGATGCCCCTGTACTTAGGGCTGTGGTGTTCATAACATTTTGTCAGTGGTGATTGTCAAGAAAGCCTACAATCCACTAATGCAGACCTTTGGAACATCTACATTTTAAAAAGTCTAATAAATCCATGTATTTTAGACAGGTCTAAAGAAACATGATATGAAGAAAATGTAGTCTATTTCAGAAGAACAGAATAGCATACTCTGTGTTGTCCTTATGTTAGGCCCTGATCTGGCTATGCCATATGGCTGTGGGCTACACTAGTTAGCAGAATGATTTTCTTAGAATTCTGTGGCATTATTTTATAGTATTTTATAGTATTAATAATACAAATGAACATAGCTGAATGAAATAGAAAGGATATTTTCTTCAAACGATTAGTACATGCGGCTATTCTAGGTTGAGTGGTTAACTTCTCTAGGATACGGGGCAGCATTTACACGTTTGGATGAAAAGCGTGCCCAGAGTAAACTGCCTCCTACTCAGTCCCAGATGCTAATATATGCATATTATTATTAGCATTGGATAGAAAACACTCTGAAGTTTCTAAAACTCTTTGAATCATGTCTGTGACTATAACAGAACATATTTGGCAGGCAAAACCCCTAGGACAAACCATTCAGAGAGGTCACTCTCTTTTCAATGGGTTTTCATTGGGAATCCAGATTTCTAAGGGTCCTTCCTGCAGTTCCTATCGCTTCCACTGGATGTCAACAGTCTTTAGAAATTGGTTGAGGTTTTTCCTTTGAGAAATGAAGAAGTAGCCATGTTCAGAATGAGGCTCCAGTGAAGTGTACTGTTTGTTAGAGGCGCGTGACCAGAAAGCATGCTACACATTGTTTTCCTCCGGTATTGAACACAGATCATCCCGTCTTCAATTTTATCTATTATTTACGTTAAAAAATACCTAAAGTTGTATTACAAAAGTAGTTTGAAATGTTTGGACAAAGCTTACAGGTAACTTTTGAGATATTTTGTAGTCACGTTGTGCAAGTTGGAACCGGTGTTTTTCTGGATCAAACGCACCAAATAAATGGACATTTTGGATATATATCGACGGAATTAATCGAACAAAAGGACCATTTGTGATGTTTATGGGACATATTGGAGTGCCAACAGAAGAAGCTCGTCAAAGGTAAGGCATGAATTATATCTTTATTTCTGCATTTTGTGACGCGCCGTGAGGGTTGAAATATGATGGTCTGTGATTGTTAGCTGGGATGCTGTCCTCAGATAATAGCATTGTTTGCTTTCGCCATAAAGCATTTTTGAAATCTGACATGTTGGCTGGATTCACAAGTGTTGATTTATTTTGGTATTGAATGTGTGATTTCATGAAAGTTTTAAATTTTTATAGTGATTTATTTGAATTTGGCGCTCTGCATTTTCACTGGATGTTGGCCAGGTGGGACGCTACCGTCCCACATATCCCAGAGAGGTTAACAAAGAAACAGGTACTCCTACAGTGCTTTCAAAAAGTATTCAGAACCCTTGACTTTTTCCACATTTTGTTACATTACAGCCTCATTCTAAAGTGGATTAAATACATTTTCTTCATCAATCTACGCTCAATACCCCATAATGACAAAGCAAAAACAGGTTTTTAGAAATGTTTGCTGTTTGGTAGGCCTACTCATCTTGTTGGCTGACGAAAAGTTAATATTGGAAAGTTCTTCCATTATCTTCAAATGTGCCTCGCAATTGGATAAGTTGCGTCCCAGATGTGTCCGTCTTCACTTGTAGCCTGTGAGAAAGACCCGGAAAGCCATGTGAATGAGAGGTGTTTCTGCACGCAGCCGGGAGAAGGGAATTATAATTATTATATTCAGCCCAAAGGCACAAAGGTAACTTGCTGCAAAAGGCATGGATTTTTTAAAGGGGAATTACCACCACACAAAGAGGATGCAGGCGGGAAATTTGAGGCATTAGCAACTGTTTACCGACTGAAAAAAAAATATGATAATAATAATTTATTTCACCTTTATTTAACCAGGTAGGCCAGTTGAGAACAAGTTCTCATTTACAACTCTGACCTGGCCAAGAAAATGCAAAGCAGTGCGACAAAAACAACAACACAGAGTTACACATGGGATAAACAGACGTACAGTCAATAACACAATAGAAAAATCTATATACAGTGTGTGCAAAATAGGCCATAGAGGCGAAATAATTACAATTTAGCATTAACACTGGATTGATAGACGTGCAGATGATGATGTGCAAATAGAGGTACCGGGGTGCAAAGGAGCAAAAAAAAATAACAATATGGGGATGAGGTAATTGGGTGGGCTATTTACAGATGGGCTGTGTGCAGGTCCAGTGATCGGTAAGCTGCTCTGACAGCTGATGCTTAAAGTTAGAGAGGGAGATAGAAGTCTCCAGCTTCAGTGATTTTTGCAATTCGTTCAAGTCATTGGCAGCAGAGAACTGGAAGAAAAGGCGGCCAAAGGAGGTGTTGGGCTTTGGGGATGACCAGTGAAATATACCTGCTGGAGCGCGTGCTATGGGTGGGTATTGCTATGGTGACCAGTGAGCTGAGATAAGGCGGGGGCTTTACCTAGCAAAGACGTATAGATGACCTGGAGCCAGTGGGTTTGGCTACGAATATGTAGCAAGGGCCAGCCAACAAGAGCATTCAGGTCGCAGTGGTGGGTAGCACTGCCAAACCGGATGGCACTGTGATAGACTACATCCAATTTGCTGAGTAGAGTGTTGGGGGCTATTTTGTAAATGACATCGCCGAAGTCAAGGATCGGTAGGATATTCCGTTTTACGAGTTTATGTTTGGCAGCATGAGTGAAGGAGGCTTTGTTTGCAAAATAGGAAGCCAATTCTAGATTTAATTTTGGATTGGAGATGTTTAATGTGAGTCTGGAAGGAGACTTTACAGTCTAACCAGACACCTAGGTATTTGTAGTTGTCCACATATTCTAAGTCCGTCCAGAGTAGTGATGCTAGTTGGGCGGGCGGGTGCGGGCAGCGATCGGTTGAAGAGCATGCATTTAGTTTTACTAACATTTAAGAGCAGTTGGAGGCCACAGAAGAAGTGTTGTGTGGCATTGAAGCTCGTTTGGAGGTTTGTTAACACAGTGTCCAAAGAAGGGCCAGATGTATATAGAATGGTGTCGTCTGCATAGAGGTGGATCAGAGAATCACCAGCAGCAAGAGCGACATCATTGATATATACAGAGAAAAGAGTCGGCCCGAGAATTGAACCCTGTGGCTCGCCCATAGAGACTGCCAGAGGTCCGGACAACAGGCCCTCCGATTTGACACACTGAACTCTATCTGAGAAGTAGTTGGTGAACCAGGCGAGGCAGTCATTTGAGAAACCAAGGCTATTGAGTCTGCCGATAAGAATGCAGTGATTGACAGAGTCGAAAGCCTTGGCGAGTTCGATGAAGACGTCTGCACAGTACTGTCTTTTATCGATGGCGGTTATGATATCGTTTAGGACCTTGAGTTTGGCTGAGGTGCACCCATGACCAGCTCGGAAACCAATTTGCATAGCGGAGAAGGTACGGTGGGATACGAAATGGTCGGTGATCTGTTTATTAACTTGGCTTTCGAAGACTTTAGAAAGGCAGGGCAGAATGGATATAGGTCTGTAAAAGTTTGGGTCTAGAGTGTCACCCCCTTTGAAGAGGGGAATGACGGCGGCAGCTTTCCAATATTTAGGGATCTCAGACGATACTAAAGAGAGGTTGACAGGATAGTAATAGGGGTTGCAACAATTGCGACGGATAATTTTAGAAAGAGAGGGTCCAGATTGTCTAGCCCAGCTGATTTGTAGGAGCTGATTGTAGGAGCCCAGCTGATTTTGCAGCTCTTTCAGAACATCAGCTATCTGGATTTGGGTGAAGGAGAAGCATGGGGAGGCTTGTGCAAGTTGCTGCCGGGGGTGCAGAGCTGTTGGCCGGGGTAGGGGTAGCTAGGTGGAAAGCATGGTCAGCCGTAGTAAAATGCTTATTGAAATTCTCGATTATCGTAGATTTATCGGTGGTGACAGTGTTTCCTAGCCTCAGTGCAGTGGGCAGCTGGGAGGAGGTGCTCTTATTCTCCATGAACTTTACAGTGTCCCAAAACTTTTTTGAATCAGTGCTACAGGATGCAAATTTCTGTTTGAAAAAGCTAGCCTTTGCTTTCGGAACTGACTGTGTATGTTGGTTCCTGACTTCCCTGAAACGTTGCATATCACTAATGCAGTACGCCAAAGGATGTTTTTGTGCTGGTCAAGGGCAGTCAAGTCTGGAGTGAACCAAGGGCTATATCTGTTCTTAATTCTACATTTTTTGAATGGGGCATGCTTATTTAAGATGGTGAGTAAAGCACTTTTAAAGAACAACCAGACATCCTCTACTGACGGGATGAGGTCAATATCCTTCCAGGATGCCCGGGCCAGGTCGATTAGAAAGGCCTGCTCGCTGAAGTGTTTTAGGGAGCGTTTGACAGTGATGAGGGGTGGTCGTTTGACTGTGGACCCATTACGGACGCAGGCAATGGGGCAGAGATCGCTGAGATCCTTGTTGAAGACAGCAGATGTGTATTTAGAGGGCAAGTTGGTCAGGATGATATCTATGAGGGTGTCCATGTTTATGGATTTAGGGGTTTGCCTGGTAGGTTCCTTGATAATTTGTGTGAGATGGGCATCTAGCTTAGATTGTAGGACGGCCGGGGTGTTAAGCATATCCCAGTTTAGGTCACCTAACAATACAAACTCTGAAGATAGATGAGGGGCAATCAATTCACATATGGTGTCCAGGGCACAGCTGGGGGCTGAGGGGCTCTATAACAAGTGGCAACAGTGAGAGATTTATTTCTGGAAAGGTGGATTTTTCAAAGTAGATGCTCGGGCACAGACCTGGATAGTATGACAGAACTCTGCAGGCTATCTCTGCAGTAGATTGCAACTCCTCCCCCTTTGGCAATTCTATCTTGACAGAAAATGTTGTAGTTGGGGATGGAAATTTCAGAATTTTTGGTGGCCTTCCTAAGCCAGGATTCAGACATGGCTAGGACATCAGGGCTGGCGGAGTGTGCTAAAGCAGTGAATTAAACAAACTTAGGGAGGAGGCTTCTGATGTTAACATGCATGAAACCAAGGCTTTTACGGTTACAGAAGTCAACAAATGAGAGCGCCTGGGAAATAGTTGTAGTACAAAGCAGAGCTAATGCCTTTAATGCAAATTTTTGAGTTGCATCGTGCAGCTTTAGAATGTATTAAAAATCTAAACATATAGCTCAACATTTGTATCACAACTAAAGTTACATAAATAACTCTAAATTAAGCATATACAGCGCATTCGGATAGTATTCAGACCCCTTGACTTTTCCACATTTTGTTATGTTATAGCCTTATTCTAAAATTGATTAAATACATTTTTCTCCTCACGAATCTACACTCAATACCCCATAATGACAAAGTGAAAACAGGTTTTTAGAAATGTTCCCAAATGTATTCAAAAAAACAAACAGAAATACCTTATTTACATAAGTATTCAGACCCTTTGCTATGAGACTCGAAATTGAGCTCAGGTGCATCCTGTTTCCATTGATCCTTCTGGAGGTGTTTCTCCAAATTGATCGGTCCACCTGTGGTAAATTCAATTGATTGGACCTGATTTGGAAAGGCACACCCCTGTCTATATAAGGTCCCACAGTTGACAGTGCATGTCAGAGCAAAACCCGAGCCATGAGGTCGAATTGTCCGTAGAGCTCCGAGACAGGACTGTGTCGATGCACAGATCTGGGGAAGGGTACCATCATTCTTAACCCTTGTGTGTTTTTGTTGTTCACCCAATGTTCGCGGATCTGATGGACCCACAACATTATTGGGTTTACAAAGCAATACAGCCATAACAATTTACGTAAAAATACTTAATACTTAAATGTTGACTAATATCAATTACAAGCAATATAGATGGCATACATTGCTAATATTGGCCATTTTACCTCTGCTAGATCTCATTTATCAATAAAACGTTTTTTTAAATAAACTTATAATCAAGACATGGGTGGAAAAATCATGTTTTATCTTGAACAATTATAAAAGAAACAAGGTTTTCATCACTATTGATGTTTATTGCTTTGTACTGAACAAATTGGAAGGACACATTATACGTACAGTATTTTATGGAAATTATAAATGAGCCCCATTTAACACAAATTAAGGACAGTCTACACAACACAGTTAGCATGTTTGGTATGCTACTATTAACCATCAGCAGCATCAGAGTTTGGAAAAGCCTAATTACTGTGACTAACCGTTCACGTGGAATTTGACAGCCGTCATTACTCGTGACTGCCGGTGTGGCAGTAATACGGCCACCGAACAGCCCTACCTTTACTGTCTCTACCTTCTAGATGGTAGCAGGGTGAACAGGCTGTGGCTCGGGTGGCTGCGGGGTCCTTGATGATCTTCTTGGTCTTCCTGTGACAACAGATTCTGTAGATGTCCCGGAGGTCAGGCAGTGTGCCCCCAATGATGCGTTGGGCAGACCACGCCACCCTCTGGAGAGCCCTGCGGTTGCTGGCAGTGAAGTTGCAGTACCAGGCGGTGATACAGCCTAACAGGATGCTCTCAACGGTGCATCTGTAGAAGTTCATGAGGGTCTTAGGGGCAGGGGTCCTTGATGATCTTCTTGGTCTTTCTGTGTGGGGCAAAGACAAATTTCTTATTTTAACCCTCTCCACTGCATGTGTGCCTGTCGGTCTGTCTGTCTGTCTCTGTGTGTGTGTATCAGTCGGTCTGTCTGTCTCTGTGTGTATCAGTCGGTCTGTCTGTCTGGCTCTGTGTGTGTGTCAGTATGTCTGTCTCTGTGTGTGTGTATCAGTTGGTCTGTCTGTCTGTCTGTCTGTCTGTCTGTCTGTCTGTCTGTCTGTCTGTCTGTCTGTCTGTCTGTCTGTCTGTCTGTCTGTGGTCTGTCTGTCTGTCTGTCTGTCTGTCTGTCTGTGCATCGTAAAGAACCACTGACGACAAGCGACAAAGGGACCTGTGGTGCTTTCCCAGTACAGACGTCTGACAGGTGATACATGACGTTTAAAATCAACGACATCCTTTTATTCCTCTGTCATTTCCTGTGCTTTTGGACAGAGGATGGAAACAGAAAGCCCAGATGGATATACAGTAGGTTTGGGCAGAGGAGGCTCTTGCAGGGAGGAAGGGGAGAATGCCCCCCTTCAAAGACATTTGAGATTATTTAAAATATGAACAATCCTCTAAAATATTTTGTGTTAAAAAAAATGATCGTCCATCATCTTCCTTAACTTCTGACATCACCAGCCGAATCTGCACCTGTAAAGTACTAGCCTGGTTAAATCAGCCTGAATGTTGCACAAGCCATTGTTTCACCGGGCTAGGAATGGACAGGAGCTGTCAAGGTTTCCTCATATAACCATACCATCGCTATCTACTACTGCTGTAACGTGACAAGGGAACCATCTATTAAATAGAATCCCTATTGACCATATTATGACAGCTAATTAAGTCCTTGATGAGAATGACATTGCTCTGTTGTGGCAAGACCCCCCTCTTACAATGAAACATTAACGAACGAGGGAAGATTGTTTCTATAAATATTTTTGCAGAATATTCTCTGCTCACTTTACTCTACTGTCATGGTATATTTATAATTAAACAGTAAGTATACAAAGAAAACATACACACACTGATAGGCCTACATTAAACCATAACCATAACTACATTAAACTATAACTGTACACACTGAGAGGCCTCCATTAAACAATAAATGTACACGCTGATAGACCTATATTGCACTATAACTGTACACGCTGATAGGCCTACATTGAACTTTAACTGTATGCTCTGATAGGCCTACATTAAACTATAACTGTACACGCTGAAAGGTCTACATTCTACTATAAATGTACACGCTGATAGGCCTACATTAAAATATAAAAGTACATGCAGATAGGACTACATTGAACTATAACTGTACACGCTGATAGGCCTACATTAAACTATAAATGTACACGCTGATAGACCTACATTAAACTATAAATGTACACGCTGATAGACCTACATTAAACTATAACTGTACACGCTAATAGGCCTACATTAAACTATAAAAGTACATGCAGATAGGACTACATTGAACGATAACTGTACACGCTGATAGGCCTACATTGAACTATAAATGAACATGCAGATAGGACTACATTGAACGATAACTGTACACGCTAATCGGCCTACATTGAACTAAACTTGTACACGCTGAAAGGTCTACATTCTACTATAAATGTACACGCTGATAGGCCTACATAAAAATATAACTGTACATGCTGATAGGCCTACATTAAACTATAACTGTACACGCTGTAATGCCTACATTAAAATTTAACTGTACGATCTGATATGCCTACATTGAACTATAAATGTACACGCTGATATGCCTACATTAAAATTTAACTGTACAATCTGATATGTCTACATTAAACTATAACTGTACACACTGATAAGCCTACATTAAACTATAACTGTACACGCTGATAGTTCTACATTAAACTATAAAGTACATGCAGATAGGACTACATTGAACTAAAACTGTACATGCTGATAGGCCTACATTAAACTATAAATGTACACGCTGATAGACCTTAATTAAACTATAACTGTACATGCTGATAGGCATACATTAAACTATAACTGTACACGCTGATTGGCCTACATGAAACTATAAAAGTACATGCAGATAGGACTACATTGAACTATAACTGTACACGCTGATAGGCCTACATTGAACTATAAATGTACACGCTAATCGGCCTACATTAAACTATAACTGTACGATCTGATAGGCCTACATTAAACTATAAAAGTACATGCAGATAGGACTACATTGAACTAAACCTGTACACGCTGAAAGGTCTACATTCTACTATAAATGTACACGCTGATAGGCCTACATTAACCTGATGAGGACAGAGGGCGCTGTTTTCACTTTGGGGGAAAAACGTGCCCAATTTAAACGGCCTCGTACTCAATTCTTGCTCGTACTATATGCATATTATTATTACTATTGGATAGAAAACACTCTCTAATTTCTAAAACCGTTTGAATTATATCTGTGAGTTAAACAGAACTCATTTGGCACAAACTTCCTGACCAGGAAGTGGAAAATCTGAAATCGATGCTCTCTTCTGGGTCCTGCCTATAAATGGGCTGGATACCTATTAGTATACATGCACATCATACACCTTTCCCTGGATGTCAAGATGCAGTGAGAGGTGAAATGGGGTATTTATCTTGGTCTGAGATGGAATACGTCCTCTTGGAATGACGTGTCACCCATTTCCTGTTTTCAGGAAGGCGCGATGTTGGACCTGGATTTGCCTTCTGAATAGCTTTCGTTATAGGCGACTATTATCTCCGGCTTTGATTTTATTTGATACATGTGACAATATTATCGTAAAGTATGTTTTTTCAATATAGTTTTATTCGATGTTTGAAATTTATTCGGGACGTTAGGCATGTTGCGTTGTGTGCCTTTGTTCAGAAAGGAGAGCTTCGCGCCACTTGGCTAGTGCGCTTGCTAATTCAAGAGGGAAAATGGACGTTCTAAATCCAAACAACGATTGTTCTTGACAAAGGACACCTTGTACAACATTCTGATGGAAGATCAGCAAAAGTAGGACCCATTTTATGATGTTATTTCATATATCTGTCGAACTGTGTACTATTAGTTTTGCGCCCAGGTTTTGGGCACTCGGTCGACATAACGTAAGCCTTATGTGGTAATGAAGTTATTTTTAGAATTCTAACACGGCGATTGCATTAAGAACTAGTGTATCTATCATTTCCTATACAACATGTAATTTTTTGTTATGTTTATGAATAGCTATTTGGTCAGAATATGTGTGTCAGAAAAAGTGTCAGAAAAAAATCCGGACGTTGTGGGACAAAATAGCTACGTTAGCACAATGTATAACCACTGATTTCAGCTCTAAATATGCACATTTTCGAACAAAACATAAGTGTATGTATAACCTGATGTTATAGGACTGTCATCTGATGAACCTTATCAAGGTAAGTCAAAAATTATATATCTTTTGCTGGTGTGTCACGATCGCTAACTTTTACTGCTTGGAAATGCCTTGTGTTTCTGGCTATTGTGGTAAGCTAATAAAGCGCTATATTGTGTTTTCGCTGTAAAACACTTAATAAATCGGAAATATTGGCTGGAATCACAAGATGCCTGTCTTTCATTTGCTGTACACTATGTATTTTTCAGAAATGTTTTATGATGAGTATTTAGGTATTTGGCGTTGGTGTCTGTAATTATTCTGTCTGCTTTCGGTGCAATTTCTGATTGTAGCTGCAATGTAAACTATGATTTATACCTGAAATATGCACATTTTTCAAACAAAACATAGATTTATTGAATAACATGTTATAAGACTGTCATCTGATGAAGTTGTTTGTTGGTTAGTTTGGTTGGTTCTTGGTTAGTTAGGTTGGCTTTGTGCATGCTACCTGTGCTGTGAAAAATGTCTGTCCTTTTTTGTATTTGGTGGTGAGCTAACATGAATATACGTGCTGTTTTCGCTGTAAAACATTTTAAAAATTGTACATGTTGGCTGGATTCACAAGATGTGTACCTTTCATTTGCTGTATTGGACTTGTTAATGTGTGAAAGTTAAATATTTCTAAAAAATATATTTTGAATTTCGCGCTCTGCCTTTTCAGTGGAATGTGAGAGGAGTTCCGCTAGCGGAACGCCATAGTCAGACAGGTTTTAAACTATAACTGTCCATGCTGATAGGTCTACATTAAACCATAACTGTGCACGCTGATATGCCTACATTCAACTATAAATGTACACGCTAATAGGTCTACATTGAACTATAAATGTACACGCTGATATGCCTACATTAAACTTTAACTGTACGATCTGATAGGTCTACATTAAACTATAACTGTACACACTGATATGCCTACATTAAACTTTAACTGTACGATCTGATAGGCCTACATTAACCTATAACTGCACAAGCTGATAGGCATACATTAAACTGTAACTGTACACGTTGATAGGCCTACATTGAACTATAACTGTACGCTCTGTTAGGCCTACATTAAACTATAACTGTACACACTGATAGGTCTACTTTCAACTATAAATGTACACGATGATAGGCCTACATTAAACTATAACTGTACACGCTGATAGGTCTACATTGAACTATAATTGTACACGCTGATAGGCATACATTGAACTATAACTGTACACGCTGATAGGCCTACATTCAACTATAAATGTACACGCTGATAGGCCTACATTCAATTTTATATGTACATGCAGATAGGACTACATTGAACTAAAACTGTACACACAGATAGGCCTACATTAAACGTTAACTGTACGCTCTGATAGGCCTACATTAAACTATAACTGTACACGCTGATAGGCCTACATTAAACTATAGATGTACACACTGATAGGCCTACATTAAACAATGAATGTATGATCTGATAGGCCTACATTAAACTATAAATGTACAAGCTGAAAGGCATACATTAAACTCTAACTGTACACGCTGATAGGCCTACATTAAACTATAACTCTAGACTCTGATAGGCCTACATTCAACGATAAATGTACAGGCAGATAGGCCTACATTCAATTTTATATGTACATGCAGATAGGACTACATTGAACTAAAAATGTACACGCTGATAGGTCTACATTAAACTATAAATGTACACGCTGATAGGCCTACATTAAACTTTAACTGTACGATCTGATAGGCCTACATTAACATATAACTGTACAAGCTGATCGGCATACATTAAACTGTAACTGTACACGTTGATAGGCCTACATTGAACTATAACTGTACACGCTGATAGGCCTACGTTAAACCATTAGTGTACATGCTGATATGACTACATTAAACTTTAACTGTACGATCTGATAGGCCTACATTAACATATAACTGTACAAGCTGATAGGCATACATTAAACTGTAACTGTACACGTTGATAGGCCTACATTGAACTATAACTGTACACTCTGATAGGCCGACATAAAACTATAACTGTACACACTGATAGGTCTACATTCAACTATAAATGTACACGCTGATAGGCCTACATTGAACTATAAATGTACACACTGATATGCCTACATTCAACTATAAATGTACACGCTGATAGGCCTACATTCAATTTTATATGTACATGCAGATAGGACTACATTGAACTAAAACTGTACACACTGATAGGTCTACATTAAACGTTAACTGTACGCTCTGATAGGCCTACATTAAACTATAACTGTACACGCTGATAGGCCTACATTAAACTATAGATGTACACGCTGATAGGGCTACATTAAACTATAACTGTACACGCTGATAGGCCTACATTAAACTATAACTCTAGACTCTGATAGGTCTACATTCAACTGTAAATGTACACGCAGATAGGCCTACATTCAATTTTATATGTACATGCAGATAGAACTACATTGAACTAAAAATGTACATGCTGATAGGCCTACATTAAACTATAAATGTACACGCTGATAGGCCTACATTAAACTATAACTATACACGGTGTCACGTTCCTGACCTGTTTTCTGGTGTTTTTTATGTGTGTGATGGTCAGGGCGTGAGTTTTGGGTGGGCAGCCTATGTTTTCCGTTTCTATGTTGGTTTTGGGTTGCCTGGTATGGCTCTTGATTAGAGGCAGGTGTTTTGCGTTTTCCTCTAATTGAGAGTCATATTAAGGTAGGGTGTTCTCACTGTTTGTTTGTGGGTGATTGTCACTGTGTCTGTGTTTGTTGCACCACACGGTACTGTCTCGTCTCGTCTCGTTCGGTTGTTCCTGTTTATGTGTTCCTCGTTTCATGTAAGTTCATAGTTTAGGTCTGTCTAGTTCGTTTTGTTGTTTTTGTAAAATTATTCAAGTGTTCTTTGTGTGTTTAGTTTCATCTTGTTAAATAAAGTTCATTATGTATTCACAACCCGCTGCGCCTTGGTCAACTCACTCACCGAAAGAAAGCCGTTACAGAATCACCCACCAAACCCAGATCAAGCAGCGGGTTAACGGACAGCAACGACAGCAGCAGCGCAAGAAGGAGGAATGGACTTGGGAGGATGTTTTGGACGGGAAAGGTTGCTACACATGGGAGGAGATCCTGGCTGGAAGGGATCGCCTCCCATGGGAACAGCTGGAGGCACTGAGGAGAGCAGAGGCAACCGGAGAAGGGAACCGGAGTTATGAGGGGACGCGTCTAGCACAGAAGCCCGAAAAGCCCGTGAATACCACCCAAAAATTTCTTGGGGGGGGGGCTAAGAGGTTGTGGGCCGAGGGCAGGTAGGAGACCTGCGCCCACTTCCCAGGCTAACCGTGGAGAGCGGGAGTACGGGCAGACACCATGTTACGCAGTAGAGCGCACGGTGTCTCCTGTACGGGTGCATAGCCCAGTGCGGGTTATTCCACCTCCCCGCACTGGTAGGGCTAGATTGGGCATTGAGCCAAATGTCATGAGGCCGGCCCTACATATCTGGCCACCAGTACGTCTCCTTGGGCCGGCTTACATGGCACCAGCCTTACGCATGGTGTCCCCGGTTCGCCAACACAGCCCAGTGCGGGTTATTCCACCTCCCCGCACTGGACGGGCTACGGGGAGCATGCAACCAGGTAAGGTTGGGCAGGCTCAGTGCTCAAGGGAGCCAGTACGCCTACACGGTCCGGTATTTCCGGCGCTACCTCCTCGCCCCAGCCCAGTACCACCAGTGCCTACACCACGCACCAGGCTTCCAGTGTGTTTTAAGAGCCCTGGTCCTCCTCCACGCACTCTCCCTATGGTGCGTGTCTCCAGCCCAGTGCCTCCAGTTCCGGCACCACGCACTAAGCCATCTGTGCGTCTCCAGAGCCCTGTACGCACTGTTCCCTCTCCCCGCACTCGCCCTGAGGTGCGTGCTCTCAGCCCGGTACCTCCAGTTCCGGTACCACGCACCAGGCCTATAGTGCGCTTCGAGAGGTCAGTGTGCCCTGTCCCTGCTCCCCGCACTAGCCTTGAAGTGCGTGCCGTCATCCCGGTACCTCCAGTTCCGGCACCACGCACCAGGCCTATTGTGCGCCTCAGCAGGGCAGAGTCGGCCGTCTGCCCAACGCCTTCTGCACTGCCTGTCTGCCCAGCGCCGTCTGAGCCATCTGTCTGCCCAGCGCCGTCTGAGCCATCTGTCTGCCCAGCGCCGTCTGAGCCATCTGTCTGCCCAGCGCCGTCTGAGCCATCTGTCTGCCCAGCGCCGTCTGAGCCATCTGTCTGCCCAGCGCCGTCTGAGCCATCTGTCTGCCCAGCGCCGTCTGAGCCATCTGTCTGCCCAGCGCCGTCTGAGCCATCTGTCTGCCCAGCGCCGTCTGAGCCATCTGTCTGCCCAGCGCCTTCTGAGCCATCCGTCTGCCACGAGCCATTAGAGCCGCCCGTCTGTCCCGAGCCATTAGAGCCGCCCGTCTGTCCCGAGCCGCTAGAGCCGTCCGTCAGTCAGGAGCTGCCAGAGCCGCCAGCCAGTCAGGAGCTGCCAGAGCCGCCAGCCAGTCAGGAGCTGTCAGAGCCGCCAGCCAGTCAGGAGCTGCCAGAGCCGCCAGCCAGTCAGGAGCTGCCAGAGCCGCCAGCCAGTCAGGAGCTGCCAGAGCCGCCAGCCAGTCAGGAGCTGCCAGAGACGCCAGCCAGTCAGGAGCTGCCAGAGACGCCAGCCAGTCAGGAGCTGCCAGAGACGCCAGCCAGTCAGGAGCTGCCAGAGACGCCAGCCAGTCAGGAGCTGCCAGAGACGCCAGCCAGTCAGGAGCTGCCAGAGCTGCCCTCCGGTCATGAGCTGCCCTCCGGTCATGAGCTGCCCTCCGGTCATGAGCTGCCCTCAAGTCATGAGCTGCCCTACAGTCATGAGCTGCCCTCCAGTCATGAGCTGCCCTACAGTCATGAGCTGCCCTACAGTCATGAGCTGCCTTACAGTCATGAGCTGCCCTACAGTCATGAGCTGCCCTACAGTCATGAGCTGCCCTACAGTCATGAGCTGCCCTACAGTCATGAGCTGCCCTACAGTCATGCGCTGCCACTCAGTCATGAGCTGCCACTCAGTCATGAGCTGCCACTCAGCCCGGACCTGCCAGAGTCCCTCAGCCCGGACCTGCCAGAGTCCCTCAGCCCGGACCTGCCAGAGTCCCTCAGCCCGGACCTGCCAGAGTCCCTCAGCCCGGACCTGCCAGAGTCCCTCAGCCCGGACCTGCCAGAGTCCCTCAGCCCGGACCTGCCAGAGTCCCTCAGCCAGGACCTGCCCCTTATCCCGGTGCTGCCCCTTATCCCGGTGCTGCCCCTTATCCCGGTGCTGCCCCTTATCCCGGTGCTGCCCCTTCATTTAGGTGGTTTTAGTTGGAGGGTGGTCATTGGGAGGGGGATACAGAAGCGGGGAGTGACTATGGTGGTGTGGGGACAGCGTCCGGAGCCTGAGCCACCACCATGGTCAGATGCCCACCCAGACCCTCCCCTGGACTTTGTGCTGGTGCGCCCGGCGTTCGCACCTTGAGGGGGGGGGGGGGTTCTGTCACGTTCCTGACCTGTTTTCTGGTGTTTTTTATGTGTGTGATGGTCAGGGCGTGAGTTTTGGGTGGGCAGTCTATGTTTTCCGATTCTATGTTGGTTTTGGGTTGCCTGGTATGGCTCTTGATTAGAGGCAGGTGTTTTGCGTTTTCCTCTAATTGAGAGTCATATTAAGGTAGGGTGTTCTCACTGTTTGTTTGTGGGTGATTGTCACTGTGTCTGTGTTTGTTGCACCACACGGTACTGTCTCGTCTCGTCTCGTTCGGTTGTTCCTGTTTATGTGTTCCTCGTTTCATGTAAGTTCATAGTTTAGGTCTGTCTAGTTCGTTTTGTTGTTTTTGTAAAATTATTCAAGTGTTCTTCGTGTGTTTAGTTTCGTCTTGTTAAATAAAGTTCATTATGTATTCACAACCCGCTGCGCCTTGGTCAACTCACTCACCGAAAGAGAGCCGTTACACACGGTGTTATGCCTACATTCAAATATAAATGTACACGCTAATAGGCCTACATTAAACTATAACTGTACACGCTGATATGCCTACATTAAACTTTACCTGTACGATCTGATAGGCCTACATTAACCTATAACTGCACAAGCTGATCGGCATACATTAAACTGTAACTGTACGCTCTGATAGGCCTACATTGAACTATAACTGTACACGCTGATAGGCCTACATTGAACTTTAACTGTATGCTCTGATAGGCCTACATTAAACTATAACTGTACACGCTGATAGGCCTACGTTAAACTATAACGGTACACGCTGATAGGTCTACATTCAACTATAAATGTACATGCTGATAGGCCTACATTAAACTATAACTGTACACGCTGATAGATCTACATTGAACTATAATTGTACACACTGATAGGCCTCCATTAAACAATAAATGTACACGCTGATAGACCTATATTGCACTATAACTGTACACGCTGATATGCCTACATTGAACTTTAACTGTATGCTCTGATAGGCCTACATTAAACTATAACTGTACACGCTGAAAGGTCTACATTCTACTATAAATGTACACGCTGATAGGCCTACATTAAACTATAAAAGTACATGCAGATAGGACTACATTAAACTATAACTGTACGATCTGAAAGGTCTACATTCTACTATAACTGTACACGCTGAAAGGTCTACATTCTACTATAAATGTACACGCTGATAGCCTACATTAAAATATAACTGTACATGCTGATAGGCCTACATTAAACTATAACTGTACACGCTGTAAGCCTACATTAAAATTTAACTGTACGATCTGATATGCCTACATTCAACTATAAATGTACACGCTAATAGGACTACATTGAACTATAAATGTACACGCTGATATGCCTACATTAAACTTTAACTGTTCGATCTGATATGTCTACATTAAACTATAACTGTACACGCTGATATGCCTACATTAAACTTTACCTTTACGATCTGATAGGCCTACATTAACCTATAACTGCACAAGCTGATAGGCATACATTAAACTGTAACTGTACACGTTGATAGGCCTACATTGAACTATAACTGTACGCTCTGATAGGCCTACATTAAACTATAACTGTACACACTGATAGGTCTACATTCAACTATAAATGTACACGATGATAGGCCTACATTAAACTATAACTGTACACGCTGATAGGTCTACATTCAACTATAATTGTACACGCTGATAGGCCTACATTAAACTATAACTGTACACTCTGATAGGCCTACATTCAACTATAAATGTACACGCTGATAGGCCTACATTCAATTTTATATGTACATGCAGATAGGACTACATTGAACTAAAACTGTACACACAGATAGGCCTACATTAAACGTTAACTGTACGCTCTGATAGGCCTACATTAAACTATAACTGTACACGCTGATAGGCCTACATTAAACTATAACGGTACACGCGGATAGGCCTACATTAAACTATAGATGTACACGCTGATAGGGCTACATTAAACTATAACTGTACAAGCTGATAGGCCTACATTAAACTATAACTCTAGACTCTGATAGGTCTACATTCAACTGTAAATGTACACGCAGATAGGCCTACATTCAATTTTATATGTACATGCAGATAGAACTACATTGAACTAAAAATGTACACGCTGATAGGCCTACATTAAACTATAAATGTACACGCTGATAGGCCTACATTAAACTATAACTATACACGGTGTTATGCCTACATTCAACTATAAATGTACACGCTGATATGCCTACATTAAACTTTAACTGTACGATCTGATAGGTCTACATTAAACTATAACTGTACACGCTGATATGCCTACATTGAACTTTAACTGTACGATCTGATAGGCCTACATAAAACTATAACTGTACACACTGATAGGTCTACATTCAACTATAAATGTACACGCTGATAGGCCTACATTAAACTATAACGGTACACGCTGATAGGTCTACATTCAACTATAAATGTACATGCTGATAGGCCTACATTAAACTATAAATGTACACGCTGATAGGCCTACATTAAACTATAACGGTACACGCTGATAGGTCTACATTCAACTATAAATGTACATGCTGATAGGCCTACATTAAACTATAACTGTACACGCTGATAGATCTACATTGAACTATAACTGTACACACTGATAGGCCTACATTAAACTATAACTGTACATGCTGATATGCCTACATTGAACTTTAACTGTTCATGCTTTTGGTAATGTTTTGATCATATAGTAATGGTAATATTAAAGTCTATAGAATATCCTCCTTGAAAATAGTATTTATACAATGATATTATGCAACTTTTGTGACCAAGGTCCACATTATTCTTTATTTTCATTAAAACTACAGTAGATGGATGGATGATAGTTTGAGTATAATAGGAAACACAGACAAATGAAACATGACATGTTATTGATACACATTTTTGATGAGGATGTTTATAATTTTGTGGGCATAAATCAGGACCAAGTGTCACAACTGTCTGCAATGCCAAGGTACAAGAAAAGGTATACTTTGATTGAGTTTACCTGTCACGCCCTGACCATAGAGAGCCTTTTTATTCTCTATTTTGGTTAGGTCGGGGTGTGACTAGGGGGGTGTTCCTATCTAGGGGGTTTTATTTATATGTTGGCCTGGTATGGTTCCCAATTAGAGGCAGCTGTTTGTCATTGTCTCTGATTGGGGATCATATTTAAGCAGCCAATTGCCCACTGTGTTTTGTGAGATCTTGTTTTGAGTTAGTGCATGTAGCACCTCTTATGTTACGGTTCGTTGTTTGTTTCCTTTTGTTTTTTTGTAAGTTTCAAAAAAATAGAGATGCGGAACTCAAAGCACGCTGCGCCTTGGTCCGTCTCTACACACAACCGTGACATTACCACTATATTACTCCCAGACTCTCTCAGCAGACTTCATGAGAAAATAGATTGTTTTTGTGCTTTTTGATGTGTACTTCCTGTTTTTATTTACTCTCATATATAGTATGTTGACAAATCGACATTCAAATGATTGCTGTGCTATTGAGTGTGTACTGTTGCATTATGGGATGGTTTACTTCTCATAACAAACTAATTCCTTTGCAGTCTCATCTTTGTACCCTGCTATTGTGGTTTTCTAAGCATTTTTCCTTTAGGAAATCAGCCTAGCCAATCTGTGCGGACTTTAGAATAGAGCCATACAGTATATGAACAGTGGATGACACAATACAATTCATACAGCGGATCAAAGATAGTAACAGTGGCTACCTTTGCAACGGATGCTACTGCATCATATGATACATGTGACAATCCCCATTTAACACATCCCACATACACGGATGGGACTCATAGCTTCTGTATCTTTTTAAAATACAGTAAAAAAAGTACAGTTCCCGCTCAGCCCAGTCAAAACTGTTCGCTGCTCTGGCACCCCAATGGTGGAACAAACTCCCTCACGACGCCAGGACAGCGGAGTCAATCACCACCTTCCGGAGACACCTGAAACCCCACCTCTTCAAGGAATACCTAGGATAAAGCAATCCTTCTGCCCCCCCCCCCCCCCCCCCCCCCCCTTAAAAGATTTAGATGCACTATTGTAAAGTGGCTGTTCCACTGGATGTCATTAGGTGAATGCACCAATTTGTAAGTCGCTCTGGATAAGAGCGTCTGCTAAATGACTTAAATGTAAATGTAAATGTAAAATGGGGGAAAAGTTAAGCCTCCCATGGATAGTGGTTGATTGATGACTTTGTGGTAATTCTCTGTCGAGTGCAATTACACTGGCAATCAGATAGGCAAAAGCTCTCGCCATGTTCTACAGGCCAAGTTACAGAACACTATGTCATGGCGGTAGACATAACAGCAGGAATTTACACTCCTGTGGCATACCTTTGAATGTGCTTCTTGTCTGCCATTTTGAACTACCTGGTCCCATCAGGCTCTTTGTAAGCTTGTCATCTCCCCCCTCTCCCATTTGAAACCTGTTGACAGCATCACTATCAGTACTTATGGGACACAGCCATTCATGGCTTCAGAGTCGCTAGGATCATATCGATAGCTTTGATAATCTCCCATGGTGCATTTCACCGACTCACATTTTCCTTTGGTTGAAAGTAATTACAATGTTCAACAGTTGTATTATTCCGTTGGCACTGTACACATTAATATGAATGCATAATCTACAGAGAGTTCTTCATTTTGGTTAATTACTTAGTAATAATTGTTTAAAAAATGCAGTTTCCATAACACTGAGCTAACTTTTTGGTAACCAGTCCTGTTAACATGGACTTTACAATGACAAACCTCCAACCCTCTAAATGTGTAACTTTGAAAGTCATTTTCAGTTAACACTACCTCCAAATGGCATTCCGGGTTGGCAGTGTTATTTCTGACAGGTTGTGCCCTTCCTGCCCACCTAGCCTGGCCTTACCCTGGTCTCAGCAGCGACGGTCCCGCTCAGCATTTGTCTGGAGAGGTGGGGGGGGGGACCTTGGCCCAACCCTATCAAACAGCAGCTGCGCCCTGTTCCCATCTGCCTCTAACACCCTTGCCCCCCTTTCATCTGTCTTGATTAACAGGCAAGTGAGTATGTCATTAGCCCTGTTTATACATGCCGGTAACATAAGTCCTTCATTCTAATATTGTCCTGATCTTGTCTGTTTACACTTAAAACATCTGATCACAATCAGATCACAATGTGTCTCTTAATCGTCTACACTTAAAAATGTGTGCACAATCAGAATGTGGACGAGATCAGGGCAAAGGTTGTATGTTCAAACCAGGTATAAACAGAGCTAGAGTAAAGTGTTAGGATTGTGTCCCAGTACAAAGTGGTTACCTGTGTGAAGTCTACCTGAGGGATTTCATCAAGGGGACTTGTGACTCGGTACCGGTTCCACCAGTGAATTCGGAAAGTATTCAGACCCCTTGAATTTTTCCAAATGTTGTTATGTTACCACCTTATTCTAAAATTAAATGTTTTTTTCCCTCATCAATCTACACGCAATACCCCATAATGACAAAGCAAAAACTGATTTTTGGCAAGTTGTGCAAATGTATTAAAACTCAAAAACTGAAAAATGACTTTTACGTAAGTATTCAGACCCTTTACTCAGTACTATGTTGAAGCATCTTTGGCAGTGATTACAGCCTCGAGTCTTCTTAGGTATGACGCCACAAGCTTGGCACACCTGTATTTGTAGAGTTTCTCCCATTCTTCCCTGCAGATCCTCTCAAGCTCTGTCAGGTTGGATGGGGAGTTTCAATGCACAGCAATTTTCAGGTCTCTCCAGAGTTGTTTGATCGGGTTCAAGTCAGGGCTCTAGCTGGGCCACTCAAGGTCATTCAGAGACTTGTCCCAAAGCCACTCCTGCATTGTCTTCGATGTGTGCTTAGGGTCGTTGTCCTGTTGGAAGGTAAACCATCGCCCCAGTCCGACGTCTGGGCACTCTAGAGCAGCTTCATCAAGGATCTCTCTGTACTCTGCTCCGTTCATCTTTCCCTCGATCCTGACTAGTCTCCCAGTACCTGCCGCTGAAAAATATTCCAAAAGCATGATGCTGCCAATACCATGCTTCACCGTAAGGATGGTGCCAGGTTTCCTCCAGACGAGATGCTGGGCATTCCGGCCAAAGAGTTCAATCTTAGTTTCATCAGACCAGAGAAATTTGTGCCTTTTTTGGCAAACTCCAAGCGGGCTGTCATGTGCCTTTTACTGAGGAGTGGCTTCCGTCTGGCCACTCTACCATAAACACCTGATTGGTGGAGTGCTGCAGAGATGGTTGTCCTTCTGGAAGGTTCTCCCATCTCCACATAGGAACTCTAGAGCTCAGTCTGAGTGACCATCGGGTTCTTGGTCATCTCCCTGACCAAGGCCCTTTTCCCCCGATTGCCACATTTGGCCAGGCGGGCCAGCTCTAGGAAGAGTCTTGGGGGTTCCAAACATCAATGCTGCAGAAATGTTTTGGTGCCCTTCCCCAGATCTGTGCCTCGACACAGTCCTGTCTCGGAGCTCTACGGACAAATCGACCTCATGGCTCGGTTTTTGCTCTGACATGCACTGTCAACTGTGGGACTTTATATAGACAGGTGTTTGCCTTTCCAAATCATGTCCAGTCAATAGAATTTACCACAGGTGGACTCCAATCAAGTTGGAGAAACATCTCAAGAATTATCAATGAAAACAGGATGCACCTGAGCTCAATTTCGAGTCTCATAGCAAAGGGTCTGAATACTTATGTAAAAAATGTATTTCTGTTTCACTGTAAGGTGAACACATTTGACAAATAAACACATTTGACAAATAAAATTGAAGTTGAATCGACATCTATTAGGCTGTGAGTAGGCTACCACAATCTTTAAAGTCCTTTCTTGTGATATTTTTGCTGTGAGTAGGCTACCTCAACATTTAAAAACCTTTCTTATGATATTTATGCTGTGCTCACTTCTTTCTCTGACATAAGACCAGGTGTTGATGCCACAAAATTCCCATTCTATTTGAATCACATTACGTTTAGATGAGCATTGAACCATGTCCTTAAAAAACATTTAACAAAAAACATGAATTATTCATAAAGTAAAACCTGATTTTGAGGGTTTAAATGATGTGAGGCTTGATGACATGCTGTTTGAAATTCTAGAATAGCAAGAGAGGAAGAAAAAGCAAAAGGTGGATGACAATTCCTTTTACAGAGATGACTATGTAGAAGGCTTTGAAGGAAGCAAAAGCGAATACCTCAGCCTTGTATCTTTGGTCTTAAGTAGCTGACAAGTTTAACCTTTCCTACCTGTTGCTATGGTAAAGCTGGCTGCTTTTGAATATGCTCATGACTATCAAAACCAACGAAGGACACAGGCGCTCTTAAAGATATTCTACAATACTTTTATGCGACAAATCTAAGATGTTCCAATAAACCAGATGACCTGCATTGTTACCTGCGTGTGGCTCACTTGGTAGAGCATTGCACTTGCAATGTCAATGTTGCCGGTTTGATTTATCATGGGGGACCAGTATGAAAATGTATGCACTCATTACTGTAAGTCTCTCTGAATAAGAGTGTCTGTGAAATGTAACTCAATCTTCTGTTTTGACTGGCTGGAATAAGTAGTCATTAAAAAAGGGCTTTATAAAGTAAATGTGACTGATTGATTAAAAAGTAAAGGTCTTTGTTGTTTATAAAAACATAAATGATCACATCATCATTATCTATTATGGGCAGCATCAACAGCACTATGAAATAGAAGGGCGACAGGTAGCATAGCGGTCAGAAAGCTTGGCCAAGGTCGCTGGTTTGAATGCCATAGCCGATAAGGTGAAAGATCTGTCGATGTGCCCTTGAGCAAGGCACTTAACCCTAATTTGCTCTAGTGTACTACTATGGCTGACCTTGATTTTGATTTCCAAAAGACAGGTGTATTGAATACCTCAAGTAAACAATGAAAAGGGCATTGAAACCATATTTCAGAGTTGACAGTGCATGCCATGAATGACATAATGCTACAGTAGTCCCCAGCTGAATGACATAATGCTACAGTAGCCCCAGCTGAATGACATAATGCTACAGTAGTCCCCAGCTGAATGACATAATGCTACAGTAGTCCCCAGCTGAATGACATAATGCTACAGTAGTCCCCAGCTGAATGACATAATGCTACAGTAGCCCCAGCTGAATGACATAATGCTACAGTAGTCCCCAGCTGAATGACATAATGCTACAGTAGTCCCCAGCTGAATGACATAATTCTACAGTAGTCCCCAGCTGAATGACATAATGCTACAGTAGTCCCCAGCTGAATGACATAATGCTACAGTAGTCCCCAGCTGAGTGACATAACGCTACAGTAGTCCCCAGCTGAATGACATAATGCTACAGTAGTCCCCAGCTGAATGACATAATGCTACAGTAGTCCCCAGCTGAATGACATAATGCTATAGTAGTCCCCAGCTGAGTGACATAATGCTCGTCTCCACCTGCATAATGCTAGTCTCCAGCTGCCTTCATACTGTAGGCAGAAAGAAAATGGAAGTACTCTATGCACTGTATATTTTAAGACAATTAAGTGTCAAACACATTAATAAATAACACATTACAATATAGATATCTATATACACATCAATTACTGTAAGGATTGACACTAGAGAAGAGAAGTAGGTACGGGGAGTAGAACATTTCATATGGAACAGACATCAAACAGGACAGAGACAGAGTCAGAACCGGGTATGCAAAGACAAACGAACATTAATCCTGAAGCAGGGAACAGAGCTTGGGAACAGACAGATATAGGGGAGGTAATGACACAGGTGATTGAGTCCAGGTGAGTCCAATAATCGCTGATGCGCGTGACGGGGGAGGCAGGTGTGCATACTGATGGTGGCAGGAGTGCGTAATGCTGGGGATCCTGGCCCCTTCGAGCGCCAGGGAGGGGGAGCGGGAGCATGCGTGACAAATTGCACAATACATGAAAAGCAAAACACAAAAATCTAAACACAATCATATGAAACAAACACATTGTTTAGTAAAACGGCTCTCTAAAAGCCACCTGAATTGGCCTAGAGGCACCAACTACACCAACTTTACGGACTTTTGGAGATTCCACATCAGAGGCGCAAAAATAACTAAAAGCAGATTTACATAACTCGGTAGCGATGAAAGGGATCTCCAGTGTTAGCCCTCCCTGAGTCCGAGTCTGGTAACTTATGGTTAACCTTCAGACGTATAAGGTAAGGAATGGCGGAAATTTATGCAAGAGGGCTTCATAGATGGCAAGTAATGTAATTGCCTGTACTGACGTTTGAAGTAGAGATCTCCCAAAGTGCACGACTAACCCATTCAGAGTTCACCTTCAACTCTATATTGAGGGAGAGCGGGAAACTATTTAAACTCTAAACACCTTAGCACTTCACCTGTCGCCTCCAAAGCTTCTCAACTAGCATTTCTCCAACTAAAGCCACTATTGTTCACAAGCATGCACACACACAATTATTAGTGCTTGACATTTTGAATAATATGTGTACATACCTGTTTTGCATGTTATTTATATCAAATAATGAACAACAATTTAACCCATGCTAGAAGAGGTCAATGCATTATAATGGCTTTATGAATAGTTACCTTCTCTACTATCATATATTGTAATATGTTATCCACAAAGGCTTGATTTTCTATTATCTAATATAACAGTGAACAAAACACTGTGCCTATTCACATAGCTAAAAAAGAACAATGAAAGACAATTGTCATGGAGAGGAATTTGGACATACATTCACCAACTCACACACAACGGCATGTGCACACATGCACGCACACACACACACGGACACATAAACGAGGAACACCTGCTGAGAATGTCTGTGGGTCGTGGCCCTGTCAGGAGGGTTTAGGAGATTAATCCCCCAGCCTGTTTTCATAGATAGAAATTCTGAGGGAGCGAGGAAATCGGAGAGGTGAGGAACCAATCTGGAATTGATATACCTTTCTGGTGGGATTAAGTAAATCGGCCACATTTCTTCCCTTCATTCGTCCTTTGTCTCTATCCATAATTTCTTTTTCGGCATAATTTACACAATG
Organism: Salvelinus fontinalis; assembly: GCF_029448725.1. Lineage (NCBI taxonomy): Eukaryota > Metazoa > Chordata > Actinopteri > Salmoniformes > Salmonidae > Salvelinus > Salvelinus fontinalis. The sequence goes on along the minus strand of NC_074670.1, from coordinate 58,577,573 downwards.
TTATGTTACCTGGGCTATGGTATCAGGGATATTATTGGTCGGACTTTACGCATGCCAAATGAACCCAGGCCTCATGCTAAAATAACCAGCCCACCGGAAAAAAACATGAAATATAAAAATGCCCTCCTGTGTAATTTATCCTCCTAAGTAATTTCTGTATGTATGGGATTCACCTTCAGAATGTCATGTGGCATGTAGTCTTGGTAGAGTGAAGAAAAAGGAGAGAGGGAGGAAATGAGAAAGCCAGAGATAGAGAGAGAGGGGGGGGTCGTAAACCAAGTCATCTCTCCGGTAGGTGGATCTGCCATCCAGACAGGTCGGCTGTGACCTCCTACGAGACCAGCCAATCTTTTCTCCTTCATGTCTGCCATGGAGGAAACCGTATTATGGGGATGCTCATATTATGAGGTCGTTTCAGCTTCCCTTATTTAAATGCACTTATTGTGAGTTGCGTCTGGATGAGAGAGCCTGTTAAATGACTCAGTTGTAGATTATATGCTGTGGACAGCAAAGTAGCGGGCAAAGAAAGAGGCTTTGCCTGAGTAGCGAGCAGGCTGATACAGTAGCTACCTGCACGGTATCTTAGCCTAGCTTAGAAAAATTCCCGAGTTGCAATGACCCTTGAAGTCTTCCAAAAAGAGGGAAGGAGACAGCATGGTATCATGATATTTCATACAGACTTTTAGTATATATTTACCCAGACCCTTTCCTACAACCTATTGTAGTGCTGGCATACCTGTATTTGCTATGGGGTGATTGGTAACCTAGCAGTGAAGAGCATTGCCCCAGTAACCTCAAGGTCGCTGTTTGAATCCCTGAGCCGACTAGGTGAAAAATATGTTGATGTGCCCTTGAGCAAGGCACTTAACCCTAATTGCTCCTGTAAGTCGCTCTGGATAAGAGTGTCTGGTAAAATGTCTATGGGCGTTTTAGCAGATGACTGAGGGGGTGGAGTGCCTATCAGGTAGAAGAGACTTGATTTTCCACTTGTCAAAGCTTTTTGTTCTGAAGAATCATACATTGTGGTGAAGGTGTGGATTCCTGTCAGTGGGAAGGTGATATGTCTCACTCTAAATGAAACTGTAATGGTCTTTAGGAAGAGTAGTGAGGCTCTGTTGATGGAATGTTATACACGCTGCATACCTCTGACAGAGTAGGGGAGATCCACGTCATCAAGGTTTGCCAAATACACAGCGGGTGAAGGGGAATATAGTCTTAAGCAGAGCAGAGAATCACATTCGATACAGAGCCTGAATTCACAAAATGGCCTCCATTCCAGGTATCCGGTATATACAACAGATTGGGAAATCTGTTTTCCCAAAAGGGGAACATTTTAAGAATCCAAGAATGGTCATCCATACCTTTGACAAGCCGACAAGTAAGACGCTCAAATTAGACAGCAAATTTGGATACAGTCAAATTCAACCCCACAGAAATGTATTTTAAAGTGAGAAAGTTCATTTTCAAAGAATTCTGTGATGCTATTACCTGAAAAGCACCAGGGCCCAGATTCACAAAACACTTCTTATGCAAAACAATTAAGAGGCTTCTTAAGAAAAAAATAAGAAGTTCATAAGAAAGTCCGTCAGTGCAATTCCTCAACAATATCATAAGATGTAATGATTTTCTAATGAACTTTTCAAATATATTCTTACAAATCTTTTGAAGATGTTTGTTGCTAGGCAACCATTTTAGCTAGCTATCTGGCGAGCAATGGCAGTCATGTTAGCATATTGTGGAAGGACCACCAGAGGGCAGGCTGGGCTCACGGATGGTAGCCCAACAAGGCATGGGAGACAAGGTAACCAGAGGCAATTAAGCACAGCTGACACTACTAATGAGATATTCTCCTTCCCCTATAAGAGAGAGTATGGAACCAGCAGTTAAGGAACTATCTCTGGAAGATGGCCACCGAGACAGAGGAGCTATCTATGAAGAACCATTAAGACGGTGACAATGCCGTGACTTTTTGTTGTAGTTTAAAGACAATCATATTGTGTTCCTGTTTTGATCTGGAGAAGAAGATATGTTTTCTTTTTCCTTTGGAAGATTTTCGTTGATTACGTTGGAGTGTGTTGCCCAAATGCCCTCAATATAGAACTACGTTCAATCAAGAAAACCTACTCCTGACTCGTTTGTTCCACCTTCCTGCTTTTGAGTGATGCCCAATTACTTGGTCCGCTCACATTGGTGGAGAATGTGGGCATTAGGTGGAGGAGTGACACATGGATAAGTGAGTAAATCAAGATTCTTCCAGTAGACCCGGAGGAACCATTCAAGAACAATGGATAACGCCCTACTACAACAATTGATCGCGGCACAGCATACAACCATAGAACTCCTGCAACAACAGCTGAGCCGGCGAGAAGAACCTAGAGTTAAGCCAAGAGCGGCTGCTCACGCCATCTTACCTCGTCTCTCCTCGGAGGATGATATTGAGGCCTTCCTCATGACCTTCGAAAGGACGGCCACCTTGGAAGAGTGGCCGCCCACAGAATGGGCAAGCGCATTAGCTCCTCTTTTGACCGGGGTGGCTCAGGAAGCATATTTTGACCTGGATGACCGCGAAGCTGCGGACTATGGGCGACTAAAAACCGAGATCCTATCCCGGTACCAGCTGACTGCCAGAGATAGGGCCGTAAAGTTCCATCAATGGACCTATACAGCTGACCAACCCGTCCGTGCCCAGATCTTTGCATTAATATGACTGACGAAACAGTGGCTAGAACCTGAAAAGGGAGTAGGACAGGTGATAGAGACTCTCGTAGTGGACAAGATATTGAGGGAATTACCCAGTGACTTAAAAAGGGTTGTGGGGCAAGCCAACCCGTTGTCAGCCGACGACATAGCCCAGGCGGTGGAAACATATCGGTCTACAGGGGAGTTGTTAAAAAGTGACAAGGAGGATCGGAAGGATTCTTCCAATCCCGTACTACAACTCACCCCGACGCGTCCGCCACCGAAACGTCCAAACCCCCTCCGGAGGTGGGAGAAGTCATCCCCCACACAGCAGGGTCGGTGTTATAAATGTCAGTCTCCCGACCATTATGCCCCACAATGTCCTAGCAAGGACGAGCCCATGGTCACAGAGTCATCACTGCCCACCCCCCCACATCGCGGTTTGAGAGGGCAGGATCAACACTGTTGGTTAGCAGAAATAGCCCCAGCCCCAGAGATTCCAGTTCGAGTCGAAGGACAAGATGTGGTAGCCATTCTCGACTCGGGAAGTATGGTTACGTTAGTAGAGGAGCGGCTGGTGACCTCCGCAACACTGCTACCAGACAAAGTAGCCGTATCCTGTATCCATGGAGACACCCACTATTACCCCACTGCGAATCTGCCGATTCTCACTCCAAAAGGAAGGTGTACAGTCAGGGCAGGGAAAGTGCCCCAGCTGAAGGTACCATTATTGATCGGGAGAGACTGTCCCCTATATAAGGAGCTTCGGCAGATGACGTTATGCATGGAAAGAAAGGGGACAGGAAAGAAGAGAAAATCCAAGCCTGAGGTAGTAGTCCTACAAGGAGACGTAGCTACGTCCTCGTCCTCTGCAGCAGAGGAAGAAATAGCAACCCAACGTTTACGACAGATATTCCAGGAAACCACCGATGAAGACACCTGTGAAGGGTTATACACTACACAGGAAGAAAGGAGCAACCAGACTCTAAGGGATATATTTGAAGCTCCATCCGAGGAGGGAACCTGGAAGGGGTTCTCATCGGTCACCCCTGAGAGGGATGGGGAACATCCTCCACATCCCTCTACCGAGGTTGATCTGCCCCAGGAATTAAAGGGACAGTTCGGCACCTCGCAGCATAGAGACCCAGACCTAAGGGAGGCCATGAGGAAGGTGAAGATGATCGACGGGAGGAACGTCGACGGATCAGGTGAGCCCCCTCTTCCTTACTATGCAATCAGGCGGGGTCTCTTATACTGGGTCGTACGACGAAGGGGGGAAAACCAGGAATTACTAATGGTGCCTAGACCATACAGGGATACAGTTCTACAGTTAGCCCATTCCCACGTCCTAGGAGGACACCTGGCACGAGACAAGACTATTGACAGAATCATGCAGAGATTCTATTGGCCCCGGGTCACCCGGGATGTGGCCAGGTATTGTAGGACGTGTGATCAATGTCAACGTACAGCTCCACGGCCACACCTGCGTAACCCTTTGATTCCTCTCCCCATCATAGAGACTCCCTTTGAACGCATAGCTATGGACCTCGTAGGACCCCTCCCAAAATCCGCCACAGGACACGAGTACATCCTAGTGGTCATAGATTACGCTACCAAGTTCCCGGAGGCCATAACCCTGCGTAACATGTCGTCAAAGGGAATTGCCAAGGAATTATTCATGATGTTCTCTCGGGTGGGCCTCCCCAAGACGATCTTAACTGATCAGGGAACCCCATTCATGTCGCGGTTGATGAAGGACTTGTGTCGGTTGTATCAGGTCAACAGATACGTACAAGCATATTCCACCCTCAAACAGACGGGTTGTGTGAACGCTTGAACAAAACGATTAAAAGCATGTTGAGAAGAGTGGTGTCCCGAGACGGGAAAAACTGGGACATGCTTCTCCCACACTTAATGTTTGCCCTGCGAGAAGTACCCCAAGCATCCACTGGATTCTCTCCGTTTGAATTGCTCTATGGCAGACCCTGTCGAGGGATCCTCGACTTAGCCAAGGAGACCTGGGAGACCCAACCATGCCCCTTTCGATCCACAATAGAACATATTACCCTGATGAGAGACCGCCTGTCAGCAGTGTGGCCCATAGTCAAGGAACATATGGAGAAGGCACAAAGGACCCAAGGCCGGGCCTATGATAAGTCTGTGACCCCCCGTGAGTTCACCGTGGGAGAGAAAGTGATGGTGCTCGTGCCCACGGCTGAACATCGCTTGCTGGCACAGTGGAGGGGACCCTACGAGGTAATGAAAAGGGTCTCACCGGTCAATTACCTCATCAAGCAACCTGATAGAAGGAAGAAGGTCCAACTCTATCACATAAACCTGTTGAAGCCGTACCATGGAAGAGAGGAGGAGGTGGCTTTGATGGCCCTTGAGGGAAAAGGAAAAGAGGAGGCTCTACCACCGGTGCACCGTGGTCAAACTCTCCTGCCGGAGCAGTCAAGCCAGCTAGACAAGCTGATTATGAACGTCGGTCGAATATTCTCTCCATTCCCAGGACAAACAGATGTCCTGTTCCACCATATCCACACTGAACCCGGCAAGAATGTGCATATTCGCCCTTACAGGATTCCTGAGGCTCGCCGAGTCATCGCTAAGAACGAGGTAAGGGAGATGTTGAGGATGGGTGTGATCGAGCCATCGACGAGTGAGTGGTCCAGTCCCATAGTCCTGGTCCCCAAATCCGATGGTAGTATGAGACTCTGCAATGATTTTAGGGCCGTGAATGCCATCTCTACATTCGATGCGTATCCCATGCCCCGCGTGGATGAACTCTTGGAGCGCTTAGGAAAGGCCAAGTTCATCACCACCCTGGATTTGACGAAGGGATATTGGCAAGTGCCGGTGGCTCCGGAGGATCTCCCAAAGACTGCCTTCGCCACACCAGAGGGGCTTTTCCAGTATGTGAGGATGCCCTTCGGACTGCATGGTGCCGCTGCAACTTTCCAACGCCTCATGGATGCCATTCTACGGCCCCATCAAGAGTCTGCAGCGGCGTACATAGACAATGTGGTTATCCACAGGGAGGACTGGGATAGTCACCTCCTGCGATTACGGGCGGTGCTCGTGAGTTTGGAAGCCACAGGGTTGACGGCCAATCCAAATAAATGCTGCCTGGGTCTGTCCGAAGCAGAATACCTGGGGTATACCATGGGGAATGGGAAAATACGCCCACAGGCAGAGAAGACCAGGGCAATTCGGGACTGGCCGCGACCCCGGACCAAGTGGGACGTTCGGGCCTTCTTAGGGATAACGGGATATTATCGACGTTTTATCCCGGGATATGCAACCATTGCCAATCCCCTCACAAACCTCATCAAGAAAAACTTGCCAAACCAGGTAGAGTGGAAAGACGAGACGGAAGAGGCCTTTCAAACGCTAAAAGATGGCCTGTGTTCTGATCCCGTCCTACAGGCTCCGGACTTCTCACAAGAGTTCATTGTGCAGGTCGACGCCTCGGATACGGGGCTCGGGGCCGTACTAGCTCAGGGTGAAGGCGAAGCAGAGAAGCCGATTCACTTCATAAGTAGGAAGCTCAGCAATCGGGAACAGAGGTATGCTACCGTAGAGAAAGAGTCCTTAGCCATTAAGTGGGCCCTCGATTATCTCCGGTACTACCTACTGGGTCGGAGGTTTGCTTTAGTTACGGACCATGCGCCCCTCACGTGGATGGCTGGTAAGAGAAACAATAACAACAGAATAGCCAGATGGTTTTTGTCTTTACAACCGTTCTCTTTCCATGTCATCCACAGGGCCAGATCGAGGAACGGGAATGCAGACGTGCTGTCCAGACGCGACCAAGACGGTGCGTCTGGCGCCCAACCCTCCGGTTCGGTCCTGAGGGGGAAGGTATGTGGAAGGACCACCAGAGGGCAGGCTGGGCTCACGGATGGTAGCCCAACAAGGCATGGGAGACAAGGTAACCAGAGGCAATTAAGCACAGCTGACACTACTAATGAGATATTCTCCTTCCCCTATAAGAGAGAGTATGGAACCAGCAGAAAGGGGAACTATCTCTGGAAGATGGCCACCGAGACAGAGGAGCTATCTATGAAGAACCATTAAGACGGTGACAATGCCGTGACTTTTTGTTGTAGTTTAAAGACAATCATATTGTGTTCCTGTTTTGATCTGGAGAAGAAGATATGTTTCTTTTTCCTTTGGGAGTTTTTTTTTTTATTACGTTGGAGTGTTTGTGTTGACCAAATGCCCTCAACATAGAACTATGTTCAATCAAGAAAACCTACTCCTGACTCGTTTGTTCCACCTTCCTGCTTTTGAGTGACGCCCAATTACTTGGTCCGCTCACAATATTTTTATTGTTCAGAATGTGGTGGGTACTCTCTTCATTCGCTGGACTTTATCCTGCTAACTGTTCTAAATGTCCGAACTGAATTTGGTAAAAGGGCTTTTATGTACTCTGCGCCATCGTCTTGGAACGCCTTACAAAATACTTTTAAACTGGAAGAACTTGTCCCGATTGGTATTTTTAAATCACTGATGAATGATCTTGAGACTGATTCCCTGACCTGTCAATGTTTTTAATTAGTTTTTAATTGTTTTTAATTTTGTTATACTCTTGTGAATTCTATGGTTTTTACTAGATTACTTGTAGTTTTTCATGTTGTTTGTCTGTAATTTTTGTAATGACTTGGTGCTGCCTATCTTGGCCAGGACGCTCTTGAAAAAGAGATTTTAAATCTCAATGCGCCCTTCCTGGTTAAATAAAGGTTAAATAAATAAACAAAAAATTGAGATTACTGTTCTAAAACATATTCTTTGGTTTAAAACATTGCCCTGAGTTTAAGACAAGGATTTAGCTATCTTGGAGCCGCCCGCCCGACTAGCATCACGTCTCTGGACGGTTCTGACAACTACAAATACCTAGGTGTCTGGTGTCTGTGTCACGTCCTGACCTTGGATATCCTTTTTATGTCTCTGTTTTGGTTGGTCAGGGCGTGAGTTTGGGTGGGCATTCTATGTCTGGTGTTCTATGTTGTCCTTGTGTTGTATTTCTATGTCTGGCCTGATATGGTTCTCAATCAGAGGCAGCTGTCATTCATTGTCTCTGATTGAGAATCATATTTAGGTAGCCTGTTCCCACCTGTGTTTGTGGGTGGTTGTTTCTGGTTTAGTGTTTGGTTTCACCTTTCTGGACTGTTAGTTTGTCATTTTGTTATTAGTATTCGTATTTCATTAAAAGTAATTATGAGTACTTACCACGCTGCACCTTGGTCCTCTTCTTCTCCTCCAGACGACAAGCGTTACAGTCTGGTTAGACTGTAAACTCTTCTTCCAGACTCACATTAAGCATCTCCAATCCAAAATTAAGTCTAAAATCGGCTTCCTATTTCGCAAAAAAAGCCTCCTTCACTCATGTCGCCAAACATACCCCTCGTAAAACTGACAACCTTCCGATCCTTGACTTCGGCGATGTCATTTACAAAATAGCCCCCAACACTCTACTCAGCAAATTGGATGTAGTCTATCACAGTGCCATCCGGTTTGGCAGTGCTACCCACCACTGCGACCTGTATGCTCTCGTTGGCTGGCCCTTGCTACATATTCGTCGCCAAACCCACTGGCTCCAGGTCATCTATACGTCTTTGCTAGGTAAAGCCCCCGCCTTATCTCAGCTCACTGGTCACCATAGCAACACCCACCTGTAGCACATGCTCCAGCAGGTATATTTCACTGGTGAACCCCAAAACCAACACCTCCTTTGGCCGTCTTTCCTTCCAGTTCTCTGCTGCCAATGACTGGAATGAATTGCAAAAATCACTGAAGCTGGAGACTTCTATCTCCCTCTAACTTTAAGCATCAGCTGTCAGAGCAGCTTACCGATCACTGCACCTGTACACAGCCCATCTGTAAATAGCACACCCAACTACCTCATCCCCATATTGTTATTTATTTTTTTGCTCTTTTGCACCCCAGTATCTCTACTTGCACATCATCATCTGCACATCTATCACTCCAGTGTTAACGCTAAATTGTAATTATTTCACCTCTCTCGCCGTTTTATTGCCTTACCTCCCTAATCTTACTACATTTGCACACACTGTACATAGACTTTTTCTATTGTGTTATTAACTGTACGTTTGTTTATCCATGTGTAACTGTGTTGTTGTTTTTGTCGCACTGCTTTGCATTTTCTTGGCCAGGTCACAGTTGTAAATGAGAACTTGTTCTCAAGTGGCCTACCTGGTTAAATAAAGGTGAAATAAATAAAAAAATAATAATAACATTTTCACAAACTTTATTTTCAAGAATTGAAAACTCTTAACTTTTTGCTAAAGAGAAGCATAAGAAATAGTGCAAGACAATTTCTAAGAACCTTTGAGGAATAGCAACTGCTTAATTTTCTTCTTAAGTCTATGGTTGAGGAAATAATGCTGGTTAAGAAGACATTTCTTCTTAAGAAGGTTTTGTGAATCTGGGCCCAGGAAATTTCTTCTCTCCTCACATTCACAGCTGATCAGAATTCTTGGCTCGCCTCGCTGTTGCTTCAAACTTTCTATTTAGGGATCTCACCGCCTCGGAGCTATTGTACCAATGTCACTGTGCTAATCAATCACAGAAAACACAGTGTGTGTTAGGGGGGTGTCTTTTCACCCATTCTCCGAGCACAATTCTACAGGCTTGTCGGGCAATACAATCAAGGCGGTTGCCAAATTGCCCTCGACAAGGAAATATGTTGTTAGCCGAGATAATGTGCCATCATTATTTTAGGCTATGGTGCGATGCCAGTGTGAGGAATTATTTGGAGTTTGCAGGCCAGCACCAGCTGCATGATTGCAGATATTCAGAGCTGAACACCAGAGCTGTTCCTCCATTTTGGTGCCAATTCACGAGACATGAAAGGTAAATTGCAGGTTATACCTAAAGCAACACAGGATGGGGGGAGGGTGATTGGGGGGTTGATAGTCAGAGAAGGAAGTCTTTGGAAGATGGAAGATGATGGTGATGGAGTCTGCTGATGATCTTGTAGAGGGCAAGTCTGGGAGCCAGCCTGAGTCATATAGCCACTGGACTTCTCCTCTTCCTCAAGTTCAGAATAGCAGCCACTCGTCCTCATTACGAGCCCTCAGCCTCAGCACTGTATTCCTCCATCTCCCATTCCTCTCACGCTTCAGGCGACTCCTCAGATGATGTTCTCAAAAGATCAGGAACTGGCAGCCAGGTGAAATAAAAAAGCTGGTACTGTGTCTAGATGCATTTAAAAAAAACATTAGCCAGCAGATTAGCAAGCTAGCCAAGCCAAAAAGCTTTAACCTGTCAGTCAATCTGAAAATGTGTGCCTCAAAACCACCAGATATATACAAACAAAATATTATCAAAAGCAAAAATGTTGGTTCCAAAAACAATAATAAGAAAACTTTAAAATAAATATGTACAAATTTACAGGAGCTCTCTGTCTAGGCTGCTACCAGGGCGCCATGGCAACTATCCAAATTAGTAATAGATTGATATACTTGTTTTATATTAGTGGAGGAAAAGGCATGATGATACCATCTTTTACTGTCTGCTACATTGTTTTCAACCTATAAATCAAATCTTTATTGATCTGTCTGAGAAACAACAGAGGAACAACATTCAACCTCTTTAAAGATTCTAACCCCCAACCTCTCCAGTTACATAGATTTATTAAAACAAGCCAAACCATCTTCACGTATCAAGATTATATGCAAGTCAGTAGAATAACGTGGCGAATGAAAGCGGCGTCTGACATGCAGACACACACAAACAGGAAAGAAGAGCTCGAGTGGCGATGCGTAAGCACAGTAAATCAAAGATCTCCCAACAAAACTGTCAGGGCCACGTCAGTCAGCCAGAGTTCAAGTGAATCACTATGGTGCTTCAGAGTACTAGGCCTACATACTGAGACTAAAAAGATATAAAAGTCATTTAACGCATTGAACTCAATTAGAGAGATGGGTGTAGATAGACGTATACGACACCTGACTTCAAATAGTATTTGAAATCATTCAGACGTGGTTAGTTGTGCTTGATTGAGTATGCATGGCTCAATGGGACGAATAAAATAGTGAGACGTTCAATATTTTTTTTTAATGTATCAAATACTATTTTACTCCAGGTCCTGAGGGGAATCAAAGCGGTAGTCCCTATTGGGCATCGTGTGTATGACGTACGTGTTGCGTAGACATGTGGGAAAAAATACGATCGTTAGCTACCTCATTAGGTAATTATAAGAATAATGGCAGTATAATAATATGGTCACTGACAATGAGTTTTACTTCACAGTACTTTACATGCTGCGCACAATACATAAATCATCACTAATAGGAGTTAATGGCAGCTTATTCTGTGTAATCTCATTTGTGACTGCTGTGGAGGATGTACTACTATATAGATTTCAAAGATCCACATCCACATTCTACACATCTTCCCAGACGTCTGGACGCTGAGGATTACATCAACCTGATGACACAGTGTTCCTCTAGCCTGACTGAGTATGTGTGAATGTAGAGCCACACTCGTAAGGCATGGATTACTGCCGGCGGTAGAGAGAGAGGGGGCAGACGAGAAAGAGAAGAGAAGGGGAGGGTCCACCTTTTCCTCTTCTATGTGTGTGTGTGTGTGTGTGTGTGTGTGTGTGTGTGTGTGTGTGTGTGGCTTTGATTCGCGACTGAGCTTCTGAAATAGTCTTGCTGTGGATCTGGGGATGCAGGGAAGGCTGTCTGGGGTGGGCTCAATAGTGGTGGAGTGCATTTGAATGTGCGTGGGGCGGTTTGTGTGTATGTGTGTATATATTTTTGTGTGTGGTGTGTGCGTATGGAGTCTGTGTGTGTGTAAAGCTGGAAGCCAGTGGATGTAGCAATTAAGGAAGCCTGTGTTTTTCTTGTGACTGTAACAGTATGCATCTCTGATGGATGACAATACATTAAAACACAGCAGCTGAGGCCAAGTGGTGCACCAGTAGCTATAGGGGCCCTGGTCAAACGTAGTGCACTACATAGGGTATAGGGTGCCATTTGGGACACTATCTAAGGCCTCTGTGCCCGGAAGACTATCACAACAGATGCCAGAGCTAGTCCAATCCGCCCCACGAATCCAAAAGAAAACCAGTATTTAATCAGTGACTCTCTGGCTTTAGAAAGAGAGAACGAGAGAGAAAAAGGCCAAAATAAAGAAATAAAAGCAGAGAAAAAATGGATTCGGAATGTGATCGCCCCTTCGAAAGTCAAACTCAAATTGCTTTTTTGCATCTGTGCGGCTTGCTAGCTTTTCCGTCTAGCTTTAATCTTAGAATCCTTATGTACCGAAATGACCAAAGGGATTAGAGACAGAAAAAGCCCTAATCCCTTTAAATAAATCCTGAAATATATCTTCTTGTATCTGCCTGAGAAGAGACCACTGTGTTTCCATTAAATGCCACTTCATTTTGTTTTCTAGACATGGGCTGCATCTCAAATGGCCAAATATTTCGTATATAGTGCACTACTTTTGATCAGGCCCCATAGGGCTCCGATCATATGTAGTGCACTACGTAGCGAATAGAGTACTATTTGGGATGCAAAGATGCAGTATTTCGACATACAGTGTTACCTCATCCCCTTTAAAAAGAAGTCAATACCCGGGGTGGGGGGGAGTGGGGGCTGTATGCCAAATGACACGCTGTTCCCTACAGCAGCATACCACCCTGCATCCCACTGCTGGCTTGCTTCTGAAGCTAAGCAGGGTTGGTCCTGGATGGGAGGCCAGATGCTGCTAGAAGTGGTGTTAGAAGGTCAGTAGGAGGCACCCTTTCCTCTGGTCAAAACAATATCCCAGGACAGTGATTGGGGACTGCCCTGTGTAGGGTGCCGTCTTTTGGATGGGATGTTAAACGGGTGTCCTGACTCTCTGTGATCGCTAAAGATTCCATAGCACTTATCGTAAGAGTAGGGGTGTTAACCCTGGTATACTGGCTAAATTCACAATCTGGCCTTCATAACATCACGGTCACCTAATCATCCCCAGCTTAAAATTGCCTCATTCATCTCCTCTCCCCTGTAACTATTCCCCAGGTCGTTGCTGTAAATGAGAATGTGTTCTCAGTCAACTTGCCTGGTAAAATAAGGGTTAAATAAAAAAACAGCGCACTTATTTTGATCAGAGCTGTGCACTTTGCAGGGAATAGGGTGCCATTTGGGACGTACTGTAGCCTGGTGTGGAGTAGAAGACTATCTCATCCATCATGATCAATGTCTCCATGTGACAATCATATCAGTGAAAAACAGAAGGCTACTATTCCTGGCTACTCACAACACCCAATGAAGCAGAAAATAGAGAGAATGAGAGAGAGAGAGAAAAAAAACAGTCTAAACATGATCAAATTTAAAGTTTGAGGGGGACAACAATGACTGTCAAGAAAACTGGAAGCGAATCTAATTGTATATCATATCCATGTCTATTATTTGCTGGAGGGAATTTCAGTGACTTGTGAGTGACAGGTGTTTCTGTTTAGTAAAATGCAATTTAGGCATTATTTTTATCATTGCTTTGCTATCTAATATTTGTGATTGATTTATGGTCTTGTTCACTCCTTTAATAGTCAACTGATTATGGATTCCTCTGTCAAAAAGACAATCTGAAATGTACCTGGTGATTTCAACATTTTGCAGTTCACGTGGATGTAAATAGTATTTGTATACTTTAGCTGCACTTGACTGAGCTTGTCTGGCACGATGGAATCAATGGAATAGTCCCATAAGTGCAAAATCCCACCCCTGGTACTCAATACCAAATGCTCAAGCTAAAGAAAGAAAACAAATACTTTGAGTCAGATCTGATGTGCAGTATGAAAACGAATGGCTTAGATCTAGAGAAAAGCTCAAACAATAGTGAACAAAACACATTTGGCAAAACATGAATGTACAGAATATTAAACACAGTCCCTTGAGAGAGGTTGAGCGTATTAATACGGAGCTCAATCAGATCATCACATACCGAGTGGATATTAAGGATTGTGTCATCAGAAGAGAGCATTAAGAAGAACATCTCACAAATACACAATAATCTCCTGCAGAGCTGCTGGTAATAAGAATGAGACACCATTAATCACACAATCACTTTGTTCAGCTGTCAAACTTCAGCTCTGATAAATGTTCCAGTTGGACATTGCGTGCCTGGGTAATGGTTATGATATGCGCACCAGAACACCACACGGCCACAGCTTTAGTGACACACACAACGTGTGCACGTACACACACCTACACATATGTGACATGTGCACACACACACACACACACACACACACACACACACACACACACACACACACACACACACACACACACACACACACACACACACACACACACTTGAACCCCACTCTTCTCTGTGGTATTTAAAGACTTTCTGACAGAATGGTTTAGGTTAGGTGCATTTGATACCTGCGTGTATGTATCCATCCAACTGGCCACCTGCTTAAAGTTCACAGCATATGGGTGCCATTCAACCTCAACGAGAAATCCCAATAGGGAAAATAAAAAACCTAAACACAGACAGTGTGGCCTCTTGAACTGTGGGGAGCCTGGAAGATTGAATTTCACATTTGGGCTCATAATCTTATCATCCAATGTGAGTTTGTAGAACGTTCTCCCTCTACATCTGTCTGTCTACCTTTTTTTGGAGCACACTCAAACGGGGCCAGTAAAACCAGTCCTGACAGATTTAGAGCATACTCTATGTCACAAGGTGGACCTGCCACTCAAATAGCGACAGAGAAAAAATTGGGGCGCAAAATGACAGAGAACATTTTTAATTTTTAGCCTTTGAATGCCGTCATGGCGTCAATTGGTCTTTAAAAAGGTAGTTTTAAGCACCCTGTGGGTTAAGCTGCACACAGTGTTTTCAATTTGTATTATAATTAAGCAAAATCACACCTTTGTACAAACTTTGTAAATTCAGGCATCGATTTTATCGATAAATGTCACAAATAGAGGCAAATGTACTGTATGTTTCCAAAATTGAAATAATATGACAGGCACTGCATGTTGCTCTATGTTTAAAATATAGAGTTGAGGAAGAACTTAAATATTGTTCATTTAGGCCCTGATTCAGACCTGAATTAAGTGCACGTAAATGGAATGTAATTCCCTTATTATGCACTTTTCTCTCCATGCGTATTTTGAATTTAAGCATGAGAATAGCATGCTATTCACCCGCTTTCGTTTGGGGTGGAGGTTGAATAAATGAAGGTGTGGTGGAGGTGTGTCTACAGATATGCCGTATTCTGACCTTGACTTATTCCCTCATAATGCCACCACCTTTACGTGCGAGGAAACCATGAATAAAGTATAGCATCTGCTTCCGATAGACATAACACCATTCTCCATGCACTGTAATTTACATCTTGATAAGAGCTGTTGATTAAAGCTAGGTAAATGAATAATCTGTTTGGATAAGGGAATTGTAAATATAAATGACACTTGTTTTAGATCTATTTTACCTTGTAATCACTAGAGACACATGTGAAACCAGTCATTTGGCAGCAAACTGAAGAAGTAAAGTTTATGAAATGCTGTGCCATTATGCAGAATTTAAACTGTACCGTCTTTTAACTTTCAAGGACGGGTACTCTCAAATGTCTTGTTTATAGGCTACCCTGACTTTCTCTGTTCCTTATTTCTATATTTTTAAATATTAGCCTCTATCAGCATCCCCTATCAGTAGGCCTAATAATAACACATATTCAACTGACGATATATTGCTAGTTCCCTTCAGTTGGTATAGCCTACATTATCATTCCATTTAATTACATTGTTTCGTTCACCTTCATTTGATTCCTCTGTAAACGCCATCACGGCCATGTGGTTGTTGCTGAGGATCATTAGTAACAGTTGATAATATTAAAAAAAGAAATGTAGTGTCATGACTGGCCAGTTCGGTTCAGGTTCAGGTTCGGTTCAGGCAGCATACCACCCTGCATACCACTGCCAGCAGCATACCACCCTGCATACCACTGCAGGCTTGCTTCTGAAGCTAAGCAGGGTTGGTCCTGGTCAGTCCCTGGATGGGAGACCAGATGCTGCTGGAAGTGGTGTTGGAGGGCCAGTAGGAGGCACCCTTTCCTCTGGTCTAAAAAAATATCCCAATGCCCCAGGGCAGTGATTGGGGACACTGCCCTGTGTAGGGTGCCGTCTTTCGGATGGGACGTTAAACGGGTGTCCTGACTCTCTGAGGTCATTAAAGATCCCATGGCACTTATCGTAAGAGTAGGGGTGTTAACCCCGGTGTCCTGGCTAAATTCCCAATCTGGCCCTCAAACCATCATGGTCACCTAATAATCCCCAGTTTACAATTGGCTCATTCATCCCCCTCCTCTCCCCTGTAACTATTCCCCAGGTCGTTGCTGCAAATGAGAACGTGTTCTCAGTCAACTTACCTGGTAAAATAACGGTAAAATAAATAAAATAAATAAATAAGGTTACCATGGATCACAGTCCTACAGAGATATCTCTTACTCCCAACAGAGGGGGAGAGGTATAGAGGATTGCAGGGGGGGAAGGGTATGACACCTCACACCCATTGTAAATCTTAAATCAGCAGACAAAATCCTTTGTCCTCTCAGTGTGGAGGATTGGAATGTTTGTGTGGTCTCTATGGAGAATCTACCTCAGAATGGTAACATGCAATAAGTGGACATTGAGACAATATATTTCATCAGCAAAAATGGTGCTAACAACCAGAGGTGTGGACTCGAGTCACTTGAGTCACAAATATGATGACTTTCAACTCGACTTTGACTTTAACACCAATGACTCGTGACTTAACTTGGATTTGAGCCTTTTGACTCGACCTGACTTGATACCTTCCCGAAGCCCAAATATAAAAAATTATGATACTTTAAAAAGTGTGCAGCCATCAACTCTTCATTTAACGGATTACAGTTTGAATCGGACAGCAGACAATCAAATTGTGCCAGCTGTGAAAAAGCTGTGCGTGGCAGTGCAGAGGAACTTCGGCGGGTGAATTCAGATGGAGCCATTGGAAAGACGATACCCAAAATTATTATTTTCAGATATAAAGACGAAGCTGTATCAACAAAACACGGATTTCAACTAGCAAAACATGCAGGAACAAAATTACAGACGGAGGCGCAACAATTTACAACTTTGTTCGACATTTGAAGCTACACAAAGAACGGTAAGTCGTGGCTAATATAGCCGACAGCTATAACATTTATAACTTTGCTGGTAGCATGTAGACTAACGTAACGTTAAATCAATGAGCCTCCACACAGTCAGTCAGTGTGGGAACGTGATCATTGCACCCAAGATTGACCTACAAGAGGCTAGGCAGTTGGTAGCCTGAAATCCAGCCAGATGTTACTGCTGTTCCTAAAACCATTGACATACGTGAGCCTACTGTAACCACACACAAAGAGTGTGTGTGTGTGTGTGTCTGTGTGTGTGTGTTAAGGTTCGGCGATTGTGTACAAGCCCACATCGCCCGATTGCGCCCCATAGCGATCCTCAATAGTCGATCACTATTGGGGGGGGGGGGGGGGGGTCTTTCTCATGGCTACCCGTGTATTTCCAAGGAAATATAACATTTCCAATAATAAATATATAGATATTTTTAAAAGCATTCATGATTTGCGTTAATGTAATATACTAACTATTACTCTTGTTAAAAATATGAAATGGTATTACATTTGGTGAAGAGCACATTATGACTTGTTTAGGACTCGAAACTCAAAGTTTATGACTAGAGACTTGACTTGATACTTGTCGGTCTTGACTTGAGACTTGACTCGGACTTGCCTGTATTGACTTGGGACTTGACTTGGGACTTGAGTGCTCAGACTTTAGACTTACATCTGACTTGTAAAACAATGACTTGACTGGTAACAACGAAAGATGGGATATGAAAATGAATGTCGTTTTTGTTATGTTATTAAAAGTTAAATGACAACGTTATAACAAAATCATTGCAACTTGAAGAGTTTTCAAAATATATACGTGATGTTTGCATACTGTGCGTTGTATGGAAAATCTCCAGATCAAAGAAAAAAAACAGTGATCATCCAGTGATGATCCATGGCACGAAGCCTCCAGTGATGATCCATGGCACGAAGCCTCCAGTGATGATCCATGGCACGAAGCCTCCAGTGATGATCCATGGCACGAAGCCTCCAGTGATGATCCATGGCACGAAGCCTCCAGTGATGATCCATGGCACGAAGCCTCCAGTGATGATCCATGGCACGAAGCCTCCAGTGATGATCCATGGCACGAAGCCTCCAGTGATGATCCATGGCACGAAGCCTCCAGTGATGATTCATGGCACGAAGCCTCCAGTGATGGTCCATGGCCCGGAGCCTGCAATGAGGATCCATGGCACAAAGCCTCCAGTATTGATGCGCGGTCCGGGGCCTGCAGCAAGGGTCCCCAGTCCAGAGGCGTCACCAAAGTGGGAGCCAGAGGTGGAGCGGGATTTGCGTCTCGCACCGGAGCCGCCACCGAAGTAGATTCCCACCCGGACCCTCCCCTATATGTTCAGGTTTGCGGCCGGGAGTCCGCACCGTTTGGGGGGGGGGGGGGGGGGGGGGGGTACTGTCATGCCCTGACCTTAGAGAGACATTTTATTTCTCTATTTGGTTAGGTCAGGGTGTGATGTGGGGTGGGCATTCTATGTTTTGTATTTCTATGTTTTGGCTGGGTATGGTTCTCAATCGGGGACAGCTGTCTATCGTACTTAGGCAGCCTTTTTTCCTTTTGTATTTTGTGGGTAGTTGTCTGTGTTAGTGGCCTGTATAGCCCTAGTCAGCTTCACGTTCGTTTTTGTTGTTTCTTGTTTTTGTTGGCGACCGTCAAAATAAAAAGAAATGCACGCTCACTACGCTGCACCTGGGTCCGGTCATTTCACTGACGACGTTCGTGACAGTGCGAAAGGCGTATGTAGGAAAGGCATAAATTCCTAAGTAGGGATCGGGCCCTTACTGAACGAAAGTAAAATTCCTAATACTGTACAATTAACTTGTTTACTTGAATCAAGTACTGCACATTATTCACAATACACATATCTATGAAACATCTATTGTCAAGGATCCCCCGGTACTGCTGCTCATTCTGTTCACCAGTTCTGGAGGTCTACGTCACCGGCTTTCTTTTTGTTTGGGTACAGCCCAGTGTTTTTATATACGTGTTTGTTTTGGGTGTATTAAAAACCCCTATTGTGTATTCCTGCGCCTGTCTCCAAATCCTTTATACCATCGTGACATCTATGCTACTGCAGGATTTTTTAGCTGTAGTGTAGTTGGATAATATTTCTCATATACTGTATATATATATTATTCAAACCTCACATGCGACTCGTAATAAGACTATGCAATTAATATGTTAACAAAGTCTATTAAATTAATTATCTAACTCTGTAACGATGATTTAGCAATATGCAAGAGACAATAGTTGAGTTACAGTAATAGGTAACCAATAAATGTATTTTATTACATTGTAAAATCACATGCAAGGCATAAAGCTTAAGTTACAAAGCATTAACAAGCATTACAATGCATTATTCTAGGCATGATCAGAGCGGGAGAGAGAGACAAAGCTCATGGGAGAGGGAGAGAGAGTGTCACGATCGTGTGGAGGATTGACGGACCAAAACGCAGCAGTAGGAAAATAAGCCATATTCCTTTTAATGAATACGAAGGCAAAAACGAAACAAAAACACTTACACACTAACAAAACAAGAAAAACGATCGTGAAGCTATGAACGAAGTGCACATACAGGCTACAAACGTATAACATAGACAATTACCCACATCAAATGAAAGCCTATGGCTACCCTAAATATGGCTCCCAATCAGAGACAACAGAAATCAGCTGTCTCTAATTGGGAACCCATTCAGGTAACCATAGACTCTCCTAGACAACTACACCAACATAGACACAGCTAGACACATGCACTCAACACAAACCCATACACTACACCCAACACCCCCTTTACCATATAACCACCCAAAACCTATAAAACACAAACATTCCCCATGTCACACCCTGACCTAACTAAAATAATAAAGAAAACAAATAATACTAAGGCCAGGGCGTGACATAACCCCCCCCTTAAGGTGCGAACTCCGGGCGCACCATTACACAGTCTAGGGGAGGGTCTGGGTGGGCTTCCTTCCACGGTGGCGGCTCCGGCACTGGTCGTGGTCCCCACCCCACCACAGTCACTAACCGCCTCCTTAGCTTCCTCCAAATGACCCCCCTCCACATTAACCCCACTGAATTAAGGGGCAGTTCCGGACTAAGGGGCAGCTCCGGACTAAGGGGCAGCTCCGGACTAAGGGGCAGCTCCGGACTAAGGGGCAGTACCAGGGTAAGGGGCAGCACCAGGATAAGGGAGAGCACCAGGATAAGGGGCAGCACCAGGATAAGGGGCAGCTCCGGACTGAGGAACGGCAGCTCCGGACTGAGGGACGGCTCATGGCTGGCTGACAGATCTGGCTGCTCATGGCTGGCTGACGGATCTGGCTGCTCATGGCTGGCTGACGGATCTGGCTGCTCATGGCTGGCTGACGGATCTGGCTGCTCATGGCTGGCTGACGGATCTGGCTGCTCATGGCTGGCTGACGGATCTGGCTGCTCATGGCTGGCTGACGGATCTGGCTGCTCATGGCTGGCTGACGGATCTGGCTGCTCATGGCTGGCTGACGGATCTGGCTGCTCATGGCTAGCTGACGGATCTGGCTGCTCATGGCTAGCTGACGGATCTGGCTGCTCATGGCTAACTGACGGATCTGGCTGCTCATGGCTAGCTGACGGATCTGGCTGCTCATGGCTGGCTGACGGATCTGGCTGCTCATGGCTGACTGACGGATCTGGCTGCTCATGGCTGGCTGACGGATCTGGCTGCTCATGGCTAGCTGACGGATCTGGCTGCTCATGGCTGGCTGACGGATCTGGCTGCTCATGGCTGGCTGACGGATCTGGCTGCTCATGGCTAGCTGACGGATCTGGCTGCTCATGGCTGGCTGACGGATCTGGCTGCTCATGGCTGGTTGGCGGCTCTGGCAGATCCTGTCTGGTTGGCGGCTCTGGCAGATCCTGTCTGGTTGGCGGCTCTGGCAGATCCTGTCTGGTTGGCGGCTCTGGCAGATCCTGTCTGACGAATGGCTCTAGCCGCTCCTGACTGACGAACGGCTCTGACGGCTCGGGACAGACGGGCGGCTCTAATGGCTCGGGGCAGACGGATGGCTCAGATGGCGCTGGGTAGACGGATGGCTCAGATGGCGCTGGGTAGACGGATGGCTCAGATGGCGCTGGGTAGACGGATGGCTCAGATGGCGCTGGGTAGACGAGCAGTTCAGGCATCGCTGTGCAGACGGCAGACTCTTGCCGGCTGAGGCGCACTGTAGGCCTGGTGCGTGGTGCCGGGACTGGTGGTACCGGACTGGGGACACGCATCTCAGGGCTAGTGCGGGGAGCAGGAACAGGGCATACTGGACCCTGGGAGCGCACATTAGGCCTAGTGCGTGGTGCCGGAACTGGTGGTACCGGACTGGGGACACGCATCTCAGGGCTAGTGCGGGGAGCAGCAACAGGACGCACAGGACTCTGGGGACACACAGGAGGCTTGGTGCGTGGTTTATGCACTGGTGGTAAAGGGCTGGAGACACGCACCATAGGGCTAGTGCGTGGAGGAGGCACTGGTGGTACTGGGTAGGGGCGGGGAGGTGGCGCCGGAAATACCGGACCGTGCATGCGTACTGGCTCCCTTGAGCGCCGAGCCTGCCCAATCTTACCTGGTTGTATGCTCCCCGTCGCCTGACCAGTGCGGGGAGGTGGAATAACCCGCACCGGGCTATGTAGGCGAACCGGGGACACCATGCGTAAGGCTGGTGCCATGTACGCCGGCCCGAGGAGACGCACTGGTGACCAGATGCGTTGGGCCGGCTTCATGACATAGGGCTCAACGCTCAGTCTAGCCCGGCCGATACGTGGAGCTGGAATGTACCGAACCGGGCTATGCACGCGTACAGGAGACACCGTACGCTCTACTGCGTAACACGGTGTCTGCCCGTACTCTCGCTCTCCACGGTAAGTACAGGGAGTAGGCGCAGGTTTCCTACCTGACTTCGCCACACTCCCTTTAAGGCCCCCCCCAAGAAATTTTTGGGTTGTACTCACGGGCTTCCAGCCTTGTCTCCGTGCTGCCTCCTCATATCGCCTCCTCTCGGCTTTAGCTGCCTCCAGCTCTTCACGAGGAAGGCGATATTCTCCCGGTTGTGCCCACGGCCCCTTACCATCCAGTATCTCCTCCCATGTCCAAGAATCCTGTGTAGGTGGGTCCTGTTGCCGCTTTACATGCCGCTTGGTCCTGTATTGGTGGGTAATTCTGTCACGATCGTGTGGAGGATTGACGGACCAAAACGCAGCAGTAGGAAAATAAGCCATATTCCTTTTAATGAATACGAAGGCAAAAACGAAACAAAAACACTTACACACTAACAAAACAAGAAAAACGATCGTGAAGCTATGAACGAAGTGCACATACAGGCTACAAACGTATAACATAGACAATTACCCACATCAAATGAAAGCCTATGGCTACCCTAAATATGGCTCCCAATCAGAGACAACAGAAATCAGCTGTCTCTAATTGGGAACCCATTCAGGTAACCATAGACTCTCCTAGACAACTACACCAACATAGACACAGCTAGACACATGCACTCAACACAAACCCATACACTACACCCAACACCCCCTTTACCATATAACCACCCAAAACCTATAAAACACAAACATTCCCCATGTCACACCCTGACCTAACTAAAATAATAAAGAAAACAAATAATACTAAGGCCAGGGCGTGACAGAGAGAGAGTGTAGGTATCTCACTGGCGCAGGTCAGGAACAAAAGAAGAGAAAGAGAATTAATCTAAGACCCTTAATAACATCTGAGCTTTTAGGATTTAAAATGTGAGTTGTTGACCATTGGTATTATGGGAAAGTTATCCTCCAATCAGATATCAGACCTTGTTGAGATAACACAGAGAATGCTACATTTCTAAGTCAACACTGAGGAAATACTTGCAAACAGTAGTAATATTGGGGCTTGGCCACCCTACAGTAGTAATATTGGGGCTGGGCCACCCTACAGTAGTAATATTGGGGCTTGGCCACTCTACAGTAGTAATATTGGTCCTGGGCCACCCTACAGTAGTAATATTGGTCCTGGGCCACCCTACAGTAGTAATATTGGGGCTTGGCCACCCTACAGTAGTAATATTGGTCCTGGGCCACCCTACAGTAGTAATATTGGTCCTGGGCCACCCTACAGTAGTAATATTGGGGCTGGACCACCCTACAGTAGTAATATTGGGTCTGGACCACCCTACAGTAGTAATATTGGGGCTGGGCCACCCTACAGTAGTAATATTGGGGCTGGGCCACCCTACAGTAGTAATATTGGGGCTGGGCCACCCTACAGTAGTAATATTGGGGCTTGGCCACCCTACAGTAGTAATATTGGTCCTGGGCCACCCTACAGTAGGAATATTGGGGCTGGGCCACCCTACAGTAGTAATAATGGGGCTGGGCAACCCTACTGTAGTAATATTGGGGCTTGGCCACTCTACAGTAGTAATAATGGGACTGGACCACCTAACATAAGTAATAATGGGGCTGGGCCCCCCTACAGTAGTAATAATGGGGCTGGGAAATCCTACAGTAGTAAATAATGGGGCTGGGCCACTCTACATTAGTAATAATGGGGCTGGGTCACCCTACAGTAGTAATAATGGGGCTTGGCCACCCTATAGTAGTAATATTGGGGCTTGGCCACTCTACAGTAGTAATAATGGGGCTGGACCACCTAACATTAGTAATAATGGGGCTGGGCCCCCCTACAGTAGTAATAATGGGGCTGGGAAATCCTACAGTAGTAAATAATGGGGCTGGGCCACTCTACATTAGTAATAATGGGGCTGGGTCACCCTACAGTGGTAATAATGGGGCTGGGCCCCCCTACAGTAGTAATAATGGGGCTGGGAAATCCTACAGTAGTAAATAATGGGGCTGGGCCACTCTACATTAGTAATAATGGGGCTGGGTCACCCTACAGTGGTAATAATGGGGCTGGGCCCCCCTACAGTAGTAATAATGGGGCTGGGAAATCCTACAGTAGTAAATAATGGGGCTGGGCCACTCTACATTAGTAATAATGGGGCTGGGTCACCCTACAGTGGTAATAATGGGGCTGGGCCCCCCTACAGTAGTAATAATGGGGCTGGGAAATCCTACAGTAGTAAATAATGGGGCTGGGCCACTCTACATTAGTAATAATGGGGCTGGGTCACCCTACAGTGGTAATAATGGGGCTGGGCCCCCCTACAGTAGTAATAATGGGGCTGGGAAATCCTACAGTAGTAAATAATGGGGCTGGGCCACTCTACATTAGTAATAATGGGGCTGGGTCACCCTACAGTGGTAATAATGGGGCTTGGCCACCCTATAGTAGTAACAATGGGGCTGGGAAATCCTACAGTAGTAATAACTGGTGTGCTGGAGCTCTGGGCTAGCTGACCAATGGCTTTGGAAGAGAGCATGACACCGAGCCGCATCGATTCTGTTTCCCATACAAAAATAGTATCACCATTCTAAAACCCCAATGTTACCTGCTTGCCCAATACATCAGACATATAAAGGCAACACGAGACATCCGGAATTGGAACTGTGGATATATTCGGTATCCATATCTATTGGATTTTCATCCATCGGGGTATACTTAGTGGTATGGAATGCACCAGAGCCCGCCTACACATACACCTACACACACACACACACACAGACGCTCTAGGGGCCCGTCTGGTGAAGAAGAGAACATACAGTTCCCTTCAGACAAAGCCTCTGTATTTGGTGTCCATATTAGGACAACCACAGTCACTAGGAGTTGATGTCAGTCTCGGCCAGGCTTGTCTCTGAGACAGTCGTGATATGGACTCCATAGCAGGACAGAGAGCAGGAGAGATGAGTAGTCTAGTCTTCTGCCTTGTTCCCTTCTCCTCTCTCTTTCCCCCATATTCACCTGCAACAGGATTAGTTCTGGGGCTCAGGGCTCTGTCACAAGGTTCTCGACACGTTTGCTAAAAATCTCCAGCCGCCCCTCCCCTTTATTTGGATCAGGCGGCGTGAAGGAGGAGCCACCCACTCAGAGAACCACATCCCTCCATCTTTCTTTCTCTCTCTCTCTCTATCCATCCATCCATCCTTCTTCTCTCACCCCTCTGCAGTGCTGAGGCCCCTGTGCAGTGCTGAGGCCCCTGTGCAATGCTGAAGTCCCTGTGCAGTGCCTAGCCCCCTGTGCTTTCCTCCAAGCCTTGGTTCAGCCTGGAACCTAGTTTGCAGCAGAGTTATCTTCTCTCTCATCAATTTGTGTATGTGTGTGTTTGCATGTGAAAATAAACCAATAGAGATGAGATTGCTACCTCCACACAAGTTGTTTCCTAACTGTGTATGAGTGTACATATTTGGTATTTTATTAGGATCCTCATTAGCTGTTGTGAATGCCGCAGCTACTCTTCCTGGGGTCCACACAAAACATGAAGCGTGACATAATACAGAACATTAACAGACAAGAACAACTCAAGGACAGAACTACATCAATTAAAAACGGCACATAGTCTACGTATTATTACATAAACACAAAATATCTACAAAATATCTACAAATCAACAGGTCTCACCTCACCTTTTTTTGTTGAGAGTGCGGGGAATATCTGATTTAGAGTGTGGGAGTTGTTTCTCAGCAAAAGGACAGAAACCAAAACCACAGTAAGCAAGAACAACAATTTTGCTGGTTTATCCATGCTAATACGTTTGACCTGTACTGTCAACATAACCACAACCTTACAGTATGGTGGCAATATGGCGGCACGGTGACCACAATCAACAATCTCAACACTTCAAACAAAACACACAACCGCATTGGGAAATTGAGCTACAGTAAATTCAAACACCTTGACAATCAAATCCCCCGTAATCCTCCCTGCTTATCGGTGTGGAAGGCCAGGCTGAGTATAAGAGTGTTCTGCTGTTCCTTCTCCCCTCCCAGCGTGGGCCTCCATGCTGATCAGAGGAGAGGGGGACACAGGTGGAGACCTGGAACAGTATCATCATGGCTCCTCAGACAGAAGAGAAACAGTCTGGCTTAGACGACGGGGGACGGATTTAGCCGGCCTTCGGAAATGCCAGCCAAATGCCTTTTTCTCTCGCCTCTCTGTCTCATCCGCTCATCTCAGAACAATATCATGGTGGAACGAGAACATTAGTGGAGACTGGAGAGAGGGTTGAATATTGAACAGACGGCTGAATGAGGCTGGGTGTGTGTGGAGCCACCTGTGGTCCAGCTGGGGAAGTGATGGCCACAAGACGGGATGAATCCGAACAGAGCTAAAATCCCTCAGGAACAAAAGAGAAGATGACAACAGAAACAATGGAGGGACAGCCATAGGCCTACTGCCTGAAGGAAAATACACACCCTTTGTAAGCACTGAAATAAGGGATAGTAGAACTCGCTGATAAATTGTCCAGTGTAAATGCATTAACTCATGGTTATGCATAAATAGCTTCAAAACACTTGTGAAATAAGTGTAGAAATTGTGTGAATTCTTTGGCGGGAGCAATGTCACAGTATCATCTTAAAATGAAAAGCTTGTCTGAGACTTCTATGGTTGTGATATTAAAAACTTGCTGTAAAATATCTTGAGAGAACTGAAGAGACTAATACTCATACTGAGGGTGGTTGCTAAGAGTTCTACTCAGCCTGGATCGCTGCAGCGTTACACATTGCGCAATAGAAATGTAAAGGTAATTTCCCATTGAGCCAACATAGGCAGCGTTTACCGTGAATGCAGTCTCCGCCAATGCGGGAAAAATGCCTTTAAATATCAATTGGGCTTTAGTGTTCCGCGATACAGATTGAATAGAGCCCTAAGCATTGGAACATATTTAGTTCTTATCTGTCCTATGGTATCTGCAATAAGTCAGTATTAAAGACAACAACACATCTAGGCATCACCTGTCGATATCGCTTAATTACTAACCTATAACTAAAATGTTACTGTACTCTATTCCTTTATTGAGAAAGTATTCTACAGTAAATATTCGATCAATAAGTCTTAACTCCATGCAAAGGTGAACTAGCTTCCCTCCTAAAACTTGCAGTTGTGTGTTCCTATCCCATTTCTTCCAGGACACATTCCCAACCTCTCAGTAGCTCATAATTCATTCACACTGCCTCACTGTATTAAATCACGGGGCCTGCTTGCACAGACCTCCCTCACACAGCCCTCTGCTCCATGTCAACACCCATCATTATTAATCTAATCAATTATAGAATCATTTGACGAGCCAAAGGCTAAGCAAATATTATACAGAGTGAGCCTGCACTACACGTCACGCATCCCAATTAGAAATGGACAAATTATCCTTCAGTCAGGTCCATTTGTATTGTGGTCAGCACGATGACTTGAAAGGAGCATTCGATATGGGACAAAACTCTCTGTTCAGTAGCTAGGCCTAATTATGGTGTTCTGAAACAACTGGCGTGGGATCCCTCGGGAGCGAACTGCCCTGGCTTGACATCTTGTATATATAATTGCTGAACTTTGATTGCATTTCACTGGATATTCCTCAGTTCATGAACCTATACCTAGACGTCCCCAGATGCTTTGTCCAACAGAAAGGACATCCTATCCTCTTCGCTACGCTAACTAAAGAGTAAAGGTAACTAGCGACAAGCTAACAAGGAGGAGTGGAAGATGCAGATTCACTTTTACACGGCATAATTTGCTCCCACTGAAATTAACATTCACAGGAATACAGTGGTGTAAAGTACTTGAGTAAAATTACTTTAAAGTAGCCTCCCAAGTAGCACAGCGGTCTAAGGCACTGCATCACCAGTGCTGGGGGGGGGGGCACTACAGACCCAGGTTCGATCCCAGGCTGTGTCGCAATCAGCCGTGAACTGGAGACCAATGAGGTGGCACACAATTGCCGCAGTGTTGTTAGGTGAGGGTTTGGCCGGCTGGGATGTCCTTGTCCCATCGCGCTCTAGCGACTCATTGTAGCGGGCTAGGCGCATGCACGCTGACTTTGGTAGCCAGTTGTACAGTGTTTCCTCCTACACATTGGTGCTGGCTTCCGGGTTAAGTGAGCAGTGTGGCCTGGTTAGCTTAATATTTTGAATTATTTATACTTTTACTTTTGATACTTAGGTATATTTTAGCAATTACATTAACTTTTGACACTTAAAACCATATACCTTTTAGACTTTTACTCAAGTAGTATTTTACTGGGTGACTTTCACTTTTACATGAGTCATTTTCTATTAAGGTATCTTTACTTTTACTCAAGTATAACAATTGGTTACTTTTTCCACCGCTGCAGGAATACCTCGACGTCATTGGAGTGTACCAGGGTTATGACAAGAGGCATTGAGGTGACATTTCCACTGGAAAATTGAGGTGTAATCCTTTGAAAATGTCATGTCAATAACTGCTATTCAAATAATGTACAAACTGAAAGCGCCACAGACACCAATAAAAGTTACTTCTTCTAATAAGGGGGAAGTAACAGAGAGCACAACAATTCCACTGCATAATGGATTAGCAGCAGAGCAGAGTCTCTCTAAAACTTAGGCACACCTGAGTTCTGTTACAGCTGAGTTGTTGGAATAAGACGCTAGGTAGAACGCCCACACTGACGCTACTGTTGACACGCACGATGTTGATAAATTAAGTTTGCTAATGTGCTTTCCAGGGGCTAAACGCTCCGTGAAATAGATAATCCAAGGACCTGTCACTGCTCTAATTTTCTCATAATAAGAAGAGGAGTAGGCAGAGAATATTATTTAAGTTGAATATGAACTACCATTCTGAATAACAATATGTGCACTACTGTTAATACAAACTACAGACAGAAAGATATTGTGTCAATGCTCATAGACCATAAACCAAACCTTCAGTGTGAAATATAGAACATACAGTGAAAATGTGGGTTGCTTCCCATACAATATAAATCTCTATATTAAGTTATCTAATGTAGATGATATTTTGTTTTTTCCACTGAAAAGCCCTGCAAAGTTAAAAAGAGAAACCGATAAGGTGGCATTGAGAAGTTGTGGGGGATTTGTGAGGACTGGCACCAAGATGTTCCCATAAACGCACAGATTCTGAATGGGTGGAGGATGTCAGAGTGAAAAGTAGCCGTGGCAGGTGCCAAGATACACCCTGCGTCAGAGATAGACACAGGTAGACAACAGGCGCCAGCCACAAGATACTGGCACATGGTGTAGTGGACTTGGCACCGGCAGCTAGCAAACAGATGTTAGATACAGGACAGATAATTACATCAGTGAGCGAGCACTTAATTCCCGTCTTTTAAAAGTGTGATTAGTCCCGGAGGCCCTCGGCTAGCGAGACGCCCCTGGACCCGATTCCTGGTAGGGTGCCCATGGATTTGCACGGCACCCTGTAGGGGTGCTAATCAGTGGGGCCTAGGCCTCGATGGGGTGGTGTCAGTCCTGACATTAGAAGCCGGTGGAAGTGGGGGTGGGGGTGGGGGCGGAGAGTAGCAAAAGCTGTCATCTAAATGAGTCTCTTTTGTTGTATACACCCACCTTGAAGCAGGATACACCTGGGCTAATTAAATAGTGCTCAGATGACACATGCATTTCTTAGGAAATAACAAATTCGGCTTTTGATTGCCAATTTCAACCTTCATCAAGTGCCAAATTGACATCAACGGTAAATTGACATCAACGGTAGAGTTAATCCTTCCAAAAAACTGAAGGTTAAAGTAAATGTATTTGACGTGTCAAAACGCAACAAAAATGTTTCCTTGATTTAGCTGTTATCGTAAGCTAGTTTATGTTCTTAATGGAAGTATCATTGTCTAACTATACATTGCATGTCCATTAAAAAAAACATCCTCTTGTGTGCCTTGAAAAATAATTGCAAGGTTGCTAACTAAATGATGATTCCTTAATATTCCTCCTAGTTTATGAGGGTATACTTATGACCAGAGTTTCTCTCACAGGTACATATCTTGGCTCTTGCTCTGTTCTGTCGCCGACAACATTTGGTACCAGGCAAATAACTTTGGTGTGCTCCTCCTGCTCAGCGTCCAATGATTCTTCATTAATGTCTATCGGGAAAGACGGTAAGTAGGTTAGATGAGAACAGGACAATTTATCAGTAGCTCTTAGTTGTAATTTAGCGACCCAGATACACAATGCCATGCCAGGATGGAGCTCCGGGACAATAGCTCTCAATGGTTCTCCCCCGGCCCATAATAAATCTCACCTTGAATTAAATGAACATGTTCTGATACATTGCTTAATGAGCTGAGCTAGTAAACAGTGGTGTGTTACTCTCACTGATTGATCGGCGACAGCGGCTTTACGGCCGTCAGATGCAACTCAAAGGGACAGCAATGGGGGTCTCGTGACGGCTGCTTTCACCACATCCCTCCTCGGTAACAAATGTGTTGGCATTTTCGTTTCCTCAACACTCAATAAAATAAAAGGGAGTAGATAGTCCTCCAAAGAGGTTAGGGTTAGCTTTTTTCACAGCTTTTATGATTGTGTTGGGGGTGAGCGGGAGGAGGGGAAGGCAGCTGAACTACATTAGGGAAATTTACAGTCCAAAAGACATTAGATATTTCACGACGTGGAACCGTGCGATAAATAAAGGCTGGGGTGTGTGTAAATAGGCTGCAGCATTGACTGTCACCGGGCGACAAAGACCTTCATTGCCCTTCCTGGTGCAAGTGGGCACCAATAACCCCCCTGACAGCAACCTGTCTGAAATACAAGTGCCCTTCAACCAACCTATGAGAAACACTCTACAGGAGAAATATGGAAGGTTGATCTGGCACTTTTTTATGAATAATGAGGACATCTGCATAATTTGGAATAGCTGCAAGATATATAGGCACAGTACATCCTCTAAGCTGAAGTTTTCTACTGAAGTTTAAAGAGTTTGACAATGTGAAATATCGAAGGAATGGTTGTTGTTTGACATTAAATGAGAGACACTTCAACACCTCCCTCTTTCATTCAACCTCCATTTCCATTGATTGACTTTGGTTGTGGTTCTTCTCTCTGGGTCCCTATAGGCCTACGCATCTACAGACTGTTGTGGGAATAGACATCACTGCTATGCACTTAAGCGCCTCCTGTGATTCTAATCCACCACTCATGCCATTATTTAACCTACAAAGGAACAGGAATTAAATCCTGAAAGATGCTACTGCAACTGAGTGTAATGAAATAGAGGTCCTTTTTTAGTGCAGAGGAAACAAAGTGGACAGTATTGAGCAAGGCTGATGGCCGGAGAGGCCTCTACTATTGATTCTGAAAGGTGGAACTTAGTTTAATGCCCTTGGAAAGTACAGCAGGTAATCCATTGAGTTATAAATCTGTGAAGGTCCCCGGAATGCCAAGGCAAATGACCTCCCCCATGGGAATTCCCATACAGGCTCCGCATTTCCCCCCGCGTTCTGCCCTCCTCTCAAATCCTCTGGAGAAGGTTTTCAGCTTCAATAATTGACAACCCATTTCTCCTCTGACCTTAGATATTACAGTGCTTGAACCCGATGGAGAAAATATAAAAACCCATAATGGAACCTAGATTTGGGTCCTGATGAGACTCATTTACGGTTTCTTATTTTCTATCGACATGGTGGGACATGACAGGCAGATGTCATACAAAGGGAAGCATACCTCCTGACATTCCAGGCCCTCTGTGGTGTGAAGAATTAATAGCCCAGATAACACTTTCAAGGCAGAAAAAAAACACACATTGCTCGAGGCCCTTGCTTCCTGTCACAAAAACAAGTAATAATGCATGGAACTGCAGTTCACATGAAGTTCAAATCACTCCCGATTTTAACACATCCCTTTTTGATACCATTAAAAACCATAGAAAAACCCCAGAGCTCAGTTGGCAGCGGTTGAACTCAACCTGCTGGCTGATTCTTGGCCCAAGAAATGTGACAAATTCATTTTTAAATGGGGGGGCAGGTGGCAGATGAGGCCTAGGTGATGTAGAGCGCTCCCCCTGGCTAGCAGACGCTCATTGGAAATGCCGATAGGGTCCATATGTGTTTAATCACCAGTCTGGGAACGGGGAATAGGAATGGGGACTGTGTCTAGCCGTAGAACCTGGCACATTGCACAAAGGGTTAAAGCCATCCAAGTCTACCATAGCCACCTGAGAAAGTATAGTAGAGAGGGTGGGTGATGAAGAAAGGGGGGAGAGAGAGAGAAAGAAAGGGGGAGAAGGATGATGAAGGGGGGATAGAGAGAGAGAGAGAGAGAGAGAGAGGGGTGGAGAGAGAGAGAGAGGGGTGGAGGGAGAGAAAGGGGGAGAAGGATGATGAAGAGGGGGAGAGAGAAAAATGGTGAAGAGAGGGGAGAGAGAGAGGAATGGATGGATGGATGATAAAGAGAGGGGAGAGAGAGAGAGAGAAGGATGATGAAGAGATGGGGAGAGAGAAGGATGATGAAGAGATGGGGAGAGAGAATGATGATGAAGAGATGGGGAGAGAGAGCGAGAAGGATGATGAAGAGATGGGGAGAGAGAAGGATGATGAAGAGATGGGGAGAGAGAGAGAAAAGGATGATGAAGAGATGGGGAGAGAGAAGGATGATGAAGAGATGGGGAGGGAGAGCGAGAAGGATGATGAAGAGATGGGGAGAGAGAAGGATGATGACGAGATGGGGAGAGAGAAGGATGATGAAGAGATGGGGAGAGAGAGAGAGAAGGATGATGAAGAGATGGGGAGAGAGAAGGATGATGAAGAGATGGGGAGAGAGAATGATGATGAAGAGATGGGGAGGGAGAGCGAGATGGATGATGAAGAGATGGGGAGAGAGAAGGATGATGACGAGATGGGGAGAGAGAAGGATGATGAAGAGATGGGGAGAGAGAGAGAGAGAGAAGGATGATGAAGAGATGGGGAGAGAGAAGGATGATGAAGAGATGGGGAGAGAGAATGATGATGAAGAGATGGGGAGAGAGAGAGAGAGGGAGAAAGGGGGAGAAGGATGATGAAGAGGGGGAGAGAGAAAAATGGTGAAGAGAGGGGAGAGAGAGAGGAATGGATGGATGGATGATAAAGAGAGGGGAGAGAGAGAGAGAGAGAGAAGCATGATGAAGAGATGGGGAGAGAGAAGGATGATGAAGAGATGGGGAGAGAGAGCGAGAAGGATGATGAAGAGATGGGGAGAGAGAGAGAGAAGGATGATGAAGAGATGGGGAGAGAGAAGGATGATGAAGAGATGGGGAGAGAGAATGATGATGAAGAGATGGGGAGAGAGAGCGAGAAGGATGATGAAGAGATGGGGAGAGAGAAGGATGATGAAGAGATGGGGAGAGAGAGAGAAAAGGATGATGAAGAGATGGGGAGAGAGAAGGATGATGAAGAGATGGGGAGGGAGAGCGAGAAGGATGATGAAGAGATGGGGAGAGAGAAGGATGATGACGAGATGGGGAGAGAGAAGGATGATGAAGAGATGGGGAGAGAGAGAGAGAAGGATGATGAAGAGATGGGGAGAGAGAAGGATGATGAAGAGATGGGGAGAGAGAATGATGATGAAGAGATGGGGAGGGAGAGCGAGATGGATGATGAAGAGATGGGGAGAGAGAAGGATGATGACGAGATGGGGAGAGAGAAGGATGATGAAGAGATGGGGAGAGAGAGAGAGAAGGATGATGAAGAGATGGGGAGAGAGAAGGATGATGAAGAGATGGGGAGAGAGAATGATGATGAAGAGATGGGGAGAGAGAGAGAGAGGGATGATGAAGAGATGGGGAGAGAGAAGGATGTTGAAGAGATGTGTAGAGAGAAGGATGATGAAGAGATGGGGAGAGAGAAGGATGATGAAGAGATGGGGAGAGAGAAGGATGATGAAGAGATGGGGAGAGAGAGCGAGAATGATGATGAAGAGGGGGGAGAGAGAGAAGGATGATGAATTGTATTTTAT
The DNA here is from genome assembly GCF_029448725.1 of Salvelinus fontinalis. Lineage (NCBI taxonomy): Eukaryota > Metazoa > Chordata > Actinopteri > Salmoniformes > Salmonidae > Salvelinus > Salvelinus fontinalis. The sequence continues at coordinate 58,543,863 of NC_074670.1, read as the reverse complement.
TTATTTAACCTTTATTTAACTAGGCAAGTCAGTGAAGAACAAATTCTTATTCACAATGACAGCCTACCAGAAGGCAAAAGGCCTCCTGCGGGGACAGGGGCTGGGATAAAAAATGTCAAATAAAATAAAAATACAGGACAAAACACACATCACGTCAAGAGAGACACCACAACATTATATAAAGAGTATATAAAGAGAGACCTAAGACCACAACACATGAAAACATAGCATGGTAGCAACACAACATGATCACAACATGGCAGCAGCACAACGTGGTAGCAGCAAAAACCATGGTACAAACATAATTGGGCACAGACAACAGCACAAAGGGCAAGAAGGTAGAGACAACAATACATCACGCAAAGCAGCCACAACTGTCTGTAAGAGTGTCCATGACTGAGTCTTTGAATAAAGAGATGGAGATAAAACGGTCCAGTTTGAGTGTTTTTTGCAGCTCGTTCCAGTCGCTAGCTGAAGCGAACTGAAAAGAGGAGCGACCCAGGGATGTGTGTGCTTTGGGGACAGAATGTGACTGGCAGAACGGGTGTTGTATGTCCAGGACGAGGGCTGCAGTAGGTATCTCATATCAAATCAAATTTTATTTGTCACACGTGCCGAATACAACAGGTGTAGACCTTACAGTGAAATGCTTACTTACAAGCCCTTAACCAACAATGCAGTTTTAAGAAAATACCCCCCCCCCCCAAAAAAAAGTAAGAGATAAGAATACCAAATACTTAAAGAGCAGCAGTAAATAACAATAGTGGGGCTATATACAGGGGGTACCGCTACAGAGTCAATGTGTCAATGTGCGCGGGCACCGGTGTCGAGGTAATTGAGGTAATTATGTACATGTAAGTAGAGTTATTTAAGTGGCTATCCATCGATAATAACAGAGAGTAGCATCAGCGCAGGGGGGGCAATGCAGATAGTCTGGGTAGACATTTGAGTAGCGGTCCCAATGTCTTATGGCTTGGGAGGTAGAAGTTGTTTAGAAGCCTCTTGGACCTAGACTTGGTGCTCCGGTAGAGCTTGCTGAGCGGTAAAAGAGAGAACAGTCTATGACTAGGGTGGCTGGAGTCCTTGACAATTTGTAGGGCCTTCCTCTGACACCGCCTGGTATAGAGGTCCTGGATGGCAGGAAGATTGGCCCCGATGATGTACTGGGCTGTTCGCACTCAGATAGGGGGGAATGCGGCCTAAGAGGGCTTTATAAATAAGCATCAACCAGTGGCTCTTGCGACCGGTATACCGAGATGACCAGTTTACAGAGTAGTATAGAGTGCAATGATGTGTCCTATAAGGAGCATTGCTGGCAAATCTGATGGCCGAATAGTAAAGAACATCTAGCCGCTCGAGAGCACCCTTACTTGCTGATCTATGAATTATGTTTCCGTAATCTAGCATGAGTAGGATGGTCATCTGAATCAGGTTCAGGTTTAGTTTGGCAGCTGCGGTGAAAGAGGAGCGATTATGATAGAGGCTGACCAATAGAGGCAACTTAGAGGCATACTCCCAAGTACTTGTATGAGGTGACTACCTCAAGCTCTTAACCCTCAGAGGTAGTAATCACACCGGTGGGGAGAAGGGCATTTCTCTTACCAAACCACATGACCTTTGTTTTGGAGTTGTTCAGAACAAAGTTAACCTCTTTGGGCTGCAGGGGCAGTATTGAGTACCCTGGATAAAAGGTGCCCATTTCAAACGGCCTCGTACTCAATTCTTGCTCGTACAATATGCATATTATTATTACTATTGGATAGAAAACACTCTCTAGTTTCTAACACCGTTTGAATTATATCTGTGAGTAAAACAGAACTCATTTTGCAGCAAATTTCCTGACAGGAAGTGGAAAATCTGAAATCGATGCTCTGTTCTAGGGCCTGCCTAAAAATGTGCTTGATATTTATTAGTATACATGCACTTCATACGCCTTCCACTAGATGGCAGTGAGAGAAGAAATGGAGTGTATAACATGATCTGAGGTCGAATAAAAGCTCTTGGCATGACGTGACCCCAATTTCCTGTTTTCTGGAACGCGCGAGAAGTGACCTGGTATTGCCTTCTGTAAAGCTGTCGTTATAGACGACTAATATCTCCTGCTTTGATTTTATTTGATACATGTGACAATATCATCGTAAAGTATGTTTTTTCAATATAGTTTTATTAGATTATTGACATTTCTTCGGGACGTTAGGCATGTTGCTTTGTCTGCGTATGTTCAGGAAGGAGAGCTTCGCGCCACTTTGCTAGCTTTCCGTGCTAATTGACTGGAGAAGAGGACATTCTAAATCCAAACAACGATTGTTCTGGACAAAGGACCCCTTGTACAACATTCTGATGGAAGATCATCAAAAGTAGGACCCATTTTATGATGTTATTTCATGTATCTGTCGAACATGTGAACTAGTAGTTTGCGCCCAGATTTTGGGCACGCTCTCGCCATAACGTAAACTGCATGTCGTAATGAATTATTTTTAGAATTCTAACACGGCGATTGCATTAAGAACTAGTGTATCTATCATTTCCTATACAACATGTATTTTTTAGTAATGTTTATGAATAGTTATTTGGTCAGAATATGTGAGTGTCAGAAAAATATCCGGACGTTGTGGGAAAAAGATGCTACAGCACAATGTATAACCACTGATTTCAGCTCTAATTATGCACATTTTCGAACAAAACATAAGTGTATGTATAACCTGATGTTATAGGACTGTCATCTGATGAAGCTTATCAAGGTTAGTCAAAAATTATATATCTTTTGCTGGTTTGTTACGATCGCTAACTTTTGCTGCTGGTAAATGGCTTGTGTTTCTGGCTATTGTGGTAAGCTAATATAATGCTATATTGTGTTTTCGCTGTAAAACACTTAAGAAATCGGAAATATTGCCTGGAATCACAAGATGCTTGTCTTTCATTTGCTGTACACCATGTATTTTTCAGAAATGTTTTATGATGAGTATTTAGGTATTTGACGTTGGTGTCTGTAATTACTCTGGCTGCTTCGGTGCTATTGCTGACGGTAGCTGTGATGGTAGCTGCAATGTAAAACTGATTTATAGCTCAAATATGCAAATTTTTCGAACAAAACATAGATTTATTGAATAACATGTTATAAGACTGTCATCTGATGAAGTTGTTTCTTGGTTAGTTTGGTTGGTTCTTGGTTAGTTAGTGCTGTGAAAAATGTCTGTCCTCTTTTGTATTTGGTGGTGAGCTAACATAAATATACGTGCTGTTTTCGCTGTAAAACATTTTAAAAATCGGACATGTTGGCTGGATTCACAAGATGTTTATCTTTCATTTGCTGTATTGGACTTGTTAATGTGTGAAAGTTAAATATTTCAAAAAAATATATTTTGAATTTCGCGCCCTGCACTTGAAGTGGCTGTTGTCATATTGTGCCCGGCTTCGGGCTTGCAGCCCAAAGAAGTTAAGGGCAGAGAAAGCTTGTTGTAGAGCGTTCAACACAAAATCTGGGGAGGGGCCAGCTGAGTATAGGACTGTATCATCTGAATATAAATGGATGATAAAGCTTCCTACTGCTTAAGCTATGTTGTTGATGTAAATTGAGAAGAGCGTGGGGCCTAGGATTGAGCCTTGGGGTACTCCCTAGGTGACACTCAGTGGCTGAGACATCAGATGTTCTGACTTTATACACTGCACTCTTTGAGAGAGGTTGTTAGCAAACAAGGCCAAAGACCCCTCAGAGACACCAATAATCCTTAGCCGGCCCACAAGGATGGAATGGTCTACCGTATCAAAAGCTTTGTCAATAAAAGGAGCAGCACAACATTGTTTAGAATGAAGGGAAATGGTGACATCATTGAGGACCTTTAAGGTTGCAGTGACACATCCACAGCCTGAGCGGAAACCAGATATCATATCCAAGAGAATACTATAGACATCAAGAAAGCCAGTGAGTTGATTATTGACAAGATTTTCCAACACTTTTAGTAAACAGGGCAAAATAGAAATTGGTCTATAACAATTAGGATCAGCTTGATCTCCCCCTTTAAATAAAGGACGCACCGTGGCTGCCTTCCAAGCAATGGGAACCTCTTCAAAAATGTCAGAGATAGGCTTGGTGAAGATAGGGATAGCAACCTTAAAGAAGAAAGGGTCTAAACCATTGAACCAAAGGTTTTTTGGGGTCAAGTTTAAGGAGCTCCTTTAGCACCTCGGACTCAGTGACCACCTGCAGGGAGAAACTTTGTAGCGGGGCAGGGGAAAAAGAGGGAGGAGCATCGGGGATAGTCGCATTAGAAGTGGTGGGAGATGAGTAAATGTTGGACGGGCAAGGAGGCATGGCAGAGTCAAATAGGAATCCTGACTTAATGAAGTGGTGATTAAAGAGCTCAGCCATGTGCTTCTTGTCAGTAACAACCAAATCATCAACTTTAAGGGATATGGGCAGCCGTGAGGAGGAGGGTTTATTCTCCAGGTCTTTAACCGTTTTCCAGAACGTCTTGGGGTTAAACCCACAGAGAGAACTGTTCCTTAAAGTAACTAACTTTGGCCTTCCGGATAGCCTGAGTGCACGTATTTCTAATTTGCCTGAACGAGAGCCAGTCAGCCTGAGTATGCGTGTGCTGAGAGATTTGCCAAATGGAATTCTTGAGGTTGAGTAACTCTGCCAGATCACGGTCGAATCAGGGACTGAACCTGTTTTTAATTCTCATTTTCTTTATTGGCGCGTATTTGTTAACAATACTACTGAAAATATTTTAAAAAAGGAGGCCAGGTCATGACGGAAGGCTTGCTCATTAAAGTTTTTTAGCAAGCGTCTATGACAAATCAAGACAGGTCGTTTCACTGAGCAGCCATTACGAACACATGAAGAGAGAGAGAGAGAGAGAGAGAGAGAGAGAGAGAGAGAGAGAGAGAGAGAGAGAGAGAGAGAAGGATGGTTGATGAAGAGGGAGAGAGAGAGAAGGATGGTTTATGAAGAGGGAGAGAGAGAGAGAAGGATGATGAAGAGGGAGAGAGAGAGAGAAGGATGATGAAGAGGGAGAGAGAGAGAAGGATGATGAAGAGGGAGAGAGAGAGAAGGATGATGAAGAGGGAGAGAGAGAGAAGGATGATGAAGAGGGAGAGAGAGGGAAGGATGGTGAAAAGGGAGAGAGAGGATGATGAAGAGGAGAGAGGGATGGTGAAGGGGGAGAGAGACAAAAGGATGATGAAGAGGAGAGAGGGATGATGAAGGGGGAGAGAAGGAAGAATGAAGATGAAGAGAGGAGAGAGATGGATGATGAAGAAAGGGGGAGAGAGGGAAGGATGAGAGAGAGAGAAGGATGATGTTGAGAGTGTGGAGAGAAAGAAGGATGATGAAGAGAGAGAGAGAGAGAGAGAGAGAGAGAGAGAGAGAGAGAGAAGGATTATGTTGAGAGTGTGGAGAGAGAAGGATGATGAAGAGAGAGAGAGAGAGGGAGAGAGAGAGAGAGAGAGAGAGAGAGAGAGAGAGAGAGAGAGAGAGAGAGAGAGAGAGAGAGAAGGATTATGTTGAGAGTGTGGAGAGAGAAGGATGATGAAGAGGGAGAGAAGGATGATGAAGAGGGAGAGAGAGAGAAGGATAATGAAGAGAGAGAGAGAGAGAGGATGATGTTGAGAGCGTGGAGAGAAGGATGATGAAGAGAGAGAGAGAGAGGATGATGTTGAGAGTGTGGAGAGAGAAGGATGATGAAGAGAGAGAGAGGAGGATGAAGAGAGAGAGAGAGAGAAGGATTATGTTGAGAGTGTCGAGAGAGAAGGATGATGAAGCGAGAGAGAGAGAGAGAGAGAGAGAGAGAGAAGGATGATGAAGAGAGAGAGAGAGAGAGAGAAGGATGATGAAGAGAGAGAGAGAGGATTATGTTGAGAGTGTGTAGAGAGAAGATGATGAAGAGAGAGAGAGAAAGAGAGAGAGAGAGAGAGGATGATGTTGAGAAGGGGGGCCGCAGCAGATCGTGATTCTCTCCCCTTGTCCAGGTCTGTGTTTTCCGCTGTCAACTCCTCCGCTCTCTCTCTCCACTGGGCCAGGTCTGTGTTTGCCTCTGTCCTCTCTTCCGATCTGTCCTTCTCCCAGGAGTCCTCTCATCCACAACATGGCTCATTTATGACAGCCTGCTCCTCTCCTGTTGCGTGTTAGGCAATCATTAGAAAGGTGTAATGTTGGAAGAATCAGAGACCCGAAAGCATTGACCTTATAGGCTGACATTCTTAGAGTCTCTGGATTAGAAACACTCTTCTGTTCTGGAAGAGTAGTCAGATAGGCAGCCATGTTGTTAGAAATTGTTTACTCAGCTCTATTATAAGGTGCCTCAAAGGAAATTATACTAGTTTGTACAGCAATATCATGATATGATATACTTCTATCTTGGAAAACATGAAGAGACAGAGAGGTGAAGAAAATAAATAGGTGGAGAGAAAGACATGTGTCTAAATAGATATATGAGTCCCGAGCTAGGAATACCATTACATAACACGAATGACATCTGTGGCATCGACTGCATTTCTAAGGAACTGGGGGTGACATTTGAGCACAGGCTCATCATTTCAGGGAATGAAAGGCAGGTGTCCATTCCTTCCCAATTCAATTTCACGCTGTCACAAACATATAAAGCACCACATTAGCCAGGTATGTAACATTGAGGGAAAATATTAGTTGCTTATTGTTTGGTGGAATCTAACACGCAACTCAAAATAAAACTAAAAGAGCCGGTCTGTATTCATAGAAAACACATGTAAAATGGCGAACACATATCACCTGCGCATCAATGCGTCAATACATAAATGTCAACTCTGAGTGTGGCATTCTCTCCCACTGTTTCCTCCCAAACAAATCGATATGGCCCCATTGCTAATATACTGTACATAATGCAAATGAGCCAGCGGTGCCATTGTCGTGGAGGGGGGGGGGGCTGTCATTTCCAACAGTTAGATGCAAATCAAATGTTACAACCCAGCAGTGAGAGAGGCCTGATGCCTTTGGTGGTGGTGGGGGGGGGGGTCAGCTCCTTGACATAGTTCATCACTCCTGACTGAAAGGGACTTGTCAATTGCATCAGAGGATGACACAATACCTGCTCTGTCTGTAATTATGGGATTCATTAAATTGGTTTATACCTTCTGTCACACAAACAACACGCACACACACAAGCTCACGCACACACACTCTTAACAGAAATATGAAAACCATACTGTTTTTTTCTAATGACATTCCACTTGGCCCAATATTAGACTTTTGATTATTTCATGAATTAATAAGATCTAAGGGCATTCCATAGCAACTGCGTTGGGGATAACACATGGCCCAACGACTGTACCTGCTACCATGTGTCCCACGTCCAAAGCTACAGCCATATAGACGGTTCTGATTGGAGAATTGACGTTTGTGTCGCCAAACAGGGAATAAAAAACTATTCAATCCAGTTTTTAGATGGAACCTCCCCCCCAAATCAGGGTGGGTAGCATCTAAAAACTATTGAAGAATTTCTTGCTCCCTGCTCGGCAATGCAAACAGAGATTTTCCAATCAGAACCGTCCATGGATGTAGCTATGGCCACCATGGATTGGACCATACCTCCAACCCCACTGATACCCTGCAGATTTAAAGGTGAATATAATCACTATACCAATCAATTGTTTTTTATTTTGACATATCCTTGGCAAACTACAACAATTACTGTATGTGCCAAGTCCAAAACAAAATGGCCATTTATTACTATCGGGGCGGCAGGTAGCCTATTGGTTAGAGCGTTGGGGCAGTAACCGAACGGTTGCTAGATCGAATCCCTGAGATGACAAGGTACAAATCTGTCGTTCTACCCCTGAACAAGGCAGTTAACCCATTGTTCCTAGGCCATCATTGTAAATAAGAATTTGTTATTAACTGACTTGCCTAGTTAAATAAAGGTTAAATAATATTTTTTTAAATTAAAAATCATATCACCTCAAACCCATCACCTAACAGAGGACTTTGTCATGGTCCCATTCATCAATACCACCAGCTCACAATGTGTAATAATGAGACCCATTGAGGTGCTCGTTCTAATCTCTCCTTCACTCTTTTATTCTCCCCCTCTCCACCCCTTGCAGGCAATAACGCTGGGAGGAAGCCATTGAGAGTTAATGAATAGGTCTAATGGGAAGGCTGAAGAAAAACACAAATGAAGTCTTTCATGTGCTTTTTATGGATCTAGGGCTAATTAATGAAAAAGGGAGGGCACCCATTGTCTCCCATCAAATCCAATCCCCTTTATTCGCCAGAGTCCCAATCACCCCTATGCTTCAGCCGAACGTTTTAATCACTGCACCTCCAGTGCACCAGGCCAGTCCCTTAGTCAATTATTGCAATTTAATTTACCTTATTAATTATATTCGCAGCCAAAGGGGATGTAGTTTCAACTCCATCGTGAACCTGGACTTGTGTTCTTTCTTTTTTTTTCTCACCCAACTATGCTTGCTTATCTCTCTCCTTTTTTAGACCCGTGTTTGTATTGCATTGTACCATGGGATGGAGGTTATCTTCACAGTATGGTAATTCGCAGCCTACTGCCCCGGGACGTCGCCGTAATTGAGAGGACATCTCTCTGTGGGGAAGTTTTCCCTGGTAATCCCTGTATGAAAAGGATAATAAGATCACTGATGCCCCCCATGGGAGATCAGAGGACGGTTGTCTAGGAGGACATACTGTATCCTCTGGCTGAGAGGTTGTGGCACGGCACCCCATGTGTCTCAGTGTGTGTGCGTGCATGCGTGCCTGTTTATGTGCGTGCATGCACGCACGTGTGTGACAGGCAGGGCCAATACTCTCTCTGTGTCTGGTCCTGTAAAGTGTAAACAACAGAAGCATACTGGACAGCTGCAATGGGCTAAGAGAATGGAGCCCCCTATGTGCTGGAGCAGGACTAATAAGGCTGGGGTACATTGGTGCGTTGGGCATTGCGATAGTGCGGTGTTGCTGTGATACATACAGGGTACGGATGATGATGAAGTGGGGGGGGGTCATCTTGCTTCTACAGAGGCCTCCCTTCCTCTCTCTTTCTGTACCGTCCTGCTCCCCTGCCACAGCCTGTCACTTTCCCAGCGCACATAGGCAGATGGGACCTGCTTTTATGTACTAATCAAGGAGGAATTTGCTCCCTCACAGGCACGTTTCCACCCTGACCCCTGCGTCTAGGTACATTAATTATTCATCCTCAGCTAGGTGAGAGCTGCTGCCAAGGGCCGAGAGCAGAGGGACAGGAGGGAAGGAGGGGGGGGGGGTCAGAGGGACGTATACACTTCAAGCGCCAGTTCACCTCTTGGTGTCCACGATGTGTCTGCTTTCCGTCCCATAGGAGGCCCGCTTATAACATCTGGGTCAGACCCCTTGTGCCCCCTCCTCCTTTCTCATCTTTCCATACTATCATCTTCCCCTTCCTTCCTTCCTCCCTCCATCCTTCACTTTTTAGTGATGCCTGAGGGACACTTCATCAGGCCACTGACATCTGAAGCAGAGCAGAGTGACTGAGTGAGGAACAGAGTGACTGAGTAAGAGATCACCCCAACTGTGGACGTCAGGCCCTCATACCACCCTCATTGAGTCTGTTTCTGACCGTTTGAGCAGACACATGCACATTTGTGGCCTGCAGGAGGTCATTTTTCAGGGCGCTGGCAGTGCACCTCCTTGCACTAAGGCGGAGATAGCGGGACTGCTGCTGGGTTGTTGCCCTCCTACGGCCTCCTCCACGTCTCCTGATGTACTGGCCTGTCTCCTGGTAGCGCCTGCATGCTCTGGACACTACGCTGACAGACACAGCAAACATTTTTGCCACAGTTCGCATTGATGTGCCATCCTGGATGAACTGCACTACCTGAGCCACTTGTGTGGGTTGTAGACTCCGTCTCATGCTACCACTAGAGTGAGAGCACCGCCAGCATTCAAAAGTGACCAAAACATCAGCCAGGAAGCATAGGAACTGAGAAGTGGTCTGTGGTCACCACCTGCAGAATCACTCCTGTTTTAGGGGGTGTCTTGCTAATTGCCTATAATTTCCACTTTTTGTCTATTCCATTTGCACAACAGCATGTGAAATTTATTGTCAATCAGTGTTTCTTCCTAAGTGGACAGTTTGATTTCACAGAAGTGTGATTGACTTGGAGTTACATTGTGTTGTTTAAGTGTTCCCTTTATTTTTTTGAGCAGTGTATAAAACCGAGATGAAATCAAGCGTTTGACTGTTTTGGGCCTCCAAAAACTGTCTATCTGTGTCACTTCATATCTATTCACTCCAAAAAGAGGTTACAAGAGGAGAGAGACACCTTTCATTTGGTGGTGTTGGAGACTGCATGCGTGATGGCATGCGTGATGGCATGCGTGATGGCATGCGTGATGGCCTGAGGTGGCCCACTTATGACGGGAACAGTGACAAAGGGACAGGGGGGACAGAAAGATGGCCCCCTGAACGCCGCATAGCCTCTACTTTAACTTTCCTAACATCCTAGAAGACTGCGGCGCTGCTAACACTAGCACGTTACTTGTGGGAGACATGTTAGCCATACAAAAAACAGTGTGTGTCAGCGAGCCGGATGATCTCTTACTCATGTGCCATACTGTGTTCACAAATTTCACACAGCCCACGCCGCCACTGTTTGCCCTGTTCACTTCCTACTCATCTAGATGCGCTTTAAAAAGCTAAATGATAAAAGCTAAATGGATCATTCTACTTTCGCATCACAAAAGAGAAAACAGAATGCATTTAAAAAAAATAATCACAGGACAAAGGCATATGAGCTACCTGTATAGGTTGCTAAATGCTAGGTTAGCTATGCTAATCGCACATTGTACTCATATTAGCGAGGGTAATCCATGTATGTTCACCCATCAATCTCACTCAGATCATTAGAAGGCTATTTCCATTTAGCCCATTATTTGCACGAGTAACATTTAACTCCAAATAGAGGCACACATTTTCTCGGGGCGGATTTCAGAATAATAAGAAGCAGATGGGCATTACATGCAAATGCATCATTAGATCTAAAAAACACATTGTCTGTCAGATCCATGAATGACAGGGAGAATTCGTAAAGGCATCAAGCAGATCTAATGGCCTCCTCAGACTCCCTCCAACTTTGTCAGAGTTTTCAATTGATCCATTATTAGAGGGAAAATTTGTCATATTTACTACTCTTCAATGGTCATTTTATATAATCTTATCCATTCTTACGTAAATTCAGGATTGTAGCTATAATGTGTTTATCAGGGAATTTGGACGCCCTTCTCCTCACATTAATAGTTGGAAATGGGAGAGTACGGCACGCTCTGCCGAGCATCCATCCACGAAGCGATGACTTTCAGCTACCTTGCAAGGTGGGCAAATCAGTGGGGAGCAAGCAGCCATTATGGGCAATGTTGTGGTTCATTTGAGTGCCGTACACTGTGCAGGAAAACATGATCTTTCCAAGTGGCCAGGGGATTCAGCACAGCAGGGTCGCTGGGGAGAAGTTGCCCGTAAATTACAGACTAATTACAGCTTGTACTGAGCTGGAATCTAGCCTGGGCCCAACCCACCACTATTTTCCTCTGTGAAAAGACATGGGAGCACTCCTCCTAAGCACAGCAGCCATATGCAGCACAGTAGATCAACAGAGATGCAGCTCAATGTATTTCAAGCTGTAGTGAAACCTTAACCTAATGCTCAAATACTGGACAGGGTAAAAATATCCATGAACACAATATGTGTATAAAGGATAGACGTGCTATACTGAATAATGACACAGATTCAGGAGTGCAGAAATACTTTCCATTGGTCATAATATAAAATGTGTCCAATAATTGGGCATAAAACTGTAATAAAGTATTTTAAGTTGAGATCAAACAGTATTTGACGTCACATCAAAGATGTTAACCACTTAGATCAACACTGTTGACTCATCTAAGCTACATTTTGTCACTAAGTCTGTACAGAATGGTAGAAGAGTCAAATACAAGACAGAACAATCACAGCATGTCGTAAGTGTGATGCAACTCCCAGGTCAACCAGGCAACATGCTGTAAGTGTGATACAACTCCCCGGTCAACCAGACAACATGTCGTAAGTGTGATACAACTCCCCGGTCAACCAGACAACATGCTGTAAGTGTGATACAACTCCCCGGTCAACCAGACAACATGCTGTAAGTGTGATACAACTCCCCGGTCAACCAGACAACATGCTGTAAGTGTGATACAACTCCCTGGTCAACCAGACAACATGCTGTAAGTTGATACAACTCCCCGGTCAACCAGACAACATGCTGTAAGTGTGATGCAGCATCCCCGGTCAACCAGACAAGATGCTGTAAGTGTGATACAACTCCCCGGTCAACCAGACAACATGCTGTAAGTGTGATACAACTCCCCGGTCAACCAGACAACATGCTGTAAGTGTGATACAACTCCCCGGTCAACCAGACATCATGCTGTAAGTGCGATGCAGCATCCCCGGTCACCCGGACAACATGCTGTAAGTGTGATACAACTCCCCGGTCAGCCAGACAAGATGCTGTAAGTGTGATACAACTCCCCGGTCAACCAGACAACATGCTTTAAGTATGATACAACTCCCCGGTCAACCAGACAACATGCTGTAAGTGTGATGCAGCATCCCCGGTCACCCGGACAGCATGCTGTAAGTGTGATGCAGCATCCCCGGTCACCCGGACAACATGCTGTAAGTGTGATACAACTCCCCGGTCAACCGGACAAGATGCTGTAAGTGTGATACAACTCCCCGGTCAACCAGACAACATGCTGTAAGTGTGATACAACTCCCCGGTCAACCAGACAACATGCTGTAAGTGTGATACAACTCCCCGGTCAACCAGACAACATGCTGTAAGTGTGATACAACTCCCCGGTCAACCAGACAACATGCTGTAAGTGTGATACAACTCCCTGGTCAACCAGACAACATGCTGTAAGTTGATACAACTCCCCGGTCAACCAGACAACATGCTGTAAGTGTGATGCAGCATCCCCGGTCAACCAGACAAGATGCTGTAAGTGTGATACAACTCCCCGGTCAACCAGACAACATGCTGTAAGTGTGATACAACTCCCCGGGCAACCAGACATCATGCTGTAAGTGCGATGCAGCATCCCCGGTCACCCGGACAACATGCTGTAAGTGTGATACAACTCCCCGGTCAGCCAGACAAGATGCTGTAAGTGTGATACAACTCCCCGGTCAACCAGACAACATGCTTTAAGTATGATACAACTCCCCGGTCAACCAGACAACATGCTGTAAGTGTGATGCAGCATCCCCGGTCACCCGGACAGCATGCTGTAAGTGTGATGCAGCATCCCCGGTCACCCGGACAACATGCTGTAAGTGTGATACAACTCCCCGGTCAACCGGACAAGATGCTGTAAGTGTGATACAACTCCCCGGTCAACCAGACAACATGCTGTAAGTGTGATACAACATCCCCGGTCACCCAGACAACATGCTGTAAGTGTGATACAACTCCCCGGTCAACCAGACAACATGCTGTAAGTGTGATACAACTCCCCGGTCAACCAGACAACATGCTGTAAGTGTGATACAACTCCCCGGTCAACCAGACAACATGCTGTAAGTGTGATACAACTCCCCGGTCAACCAGACAAGATGCTGTAAGTGTGATACAACTCCCCGGTCAACCAGACAACATGCTGTAAGTGTGATACAACTCCCCGGTCAACCAGACAAGATGCTGTAAGTGTGATACAACTCCCCGGTCAACCAGACAACATGCTGTAAGTGTGATACAACTCTCCGGTCAACCAGACAACATGCTGTAAGTGTGATACAACTCCCCGGTCAACCAGACAACATGCTGTAAGTGTGATACAACTCCCCGGTCAACCAGACAACATGCTGTAAGTGTGATACAACTCCCCGGTCAACCAGACAACATGCTGTAAGTGTGATACAACTCCCCGGTCAACCAGACAAGATGCTGTAAGTGTGATACAACTCCCCGGTCAACCAGACAACATGCTGTAAGTGTGATACAACTCCCCGGTCAACCAGACAAGATGCTGTAAGTGTGATACAACTCCCCGGTCAACCAGACAACATGCTGTAAGTGTGATACAACTCTCCGGTCAACCAGACAACATGCTGTAAGTGTGATACAACTCCCCGGTCAACCAGACAACATGCTGTAAGTGTGATACAACTCTCCGGTCAACCAGACAACATGCTGTAAGTGTGATACAACTCCCCGGTCAACCAGACAACATGCTGTAAGTGTGATACAACTCCCCGGTCAACCAGACAACATGCTGTAAGTGTGATACAACTCCCCGGTCAACCAGACAACATGCTGTAAGTGTGATACAACTCCCCGGTCAACCAGACAACATGCTGTAAGTGTGATACAACTCCCCGGTCAACCAGACAAGATGCTGTAAGTGTGATACAACTCCCCGGTCAACCAGACAACATGCTGTAAGTGTGATACAACTCTCCGGTCAACCAGACAACATGCTGTAAGTGTGATACAACTCCCCGGTCAACCAGACAACATGCTGTAAGTGTGATACAACTCTCCGGTCATCCGGACAACATGCTGTAAGTTGATATAACTCACCCGGACAAAATCCTGGTCACCCGGGTTTAGCAGACCAAAAAACAACAACCAAAACGGTTTGTGTAGCCTTGAGAACCCACAGTTGAGGTCGAAAGTTTACATACACCTTAGCCAAATACATTTAAACTCAGTTTTTCACAATTCCTGACATTTAATCCTAGTAAAAATTACCTGGTTTTGGTCAGTTAGGATCACCACTTTATTTTAAGAATGTGAAATGTCAGAATAATAGTAGAGATAATGAATTATTTTAGTTTTTATTTATTTCATCACATTCCCAGTGGGTCAGAAGTTTACAGACACTCAATTAGTATTCGGCAGCATTGCCTTTAAATTGTTTTACTTGGGTCAAACATTTCGGGTAGCCTTCCACAAGCATCCCACAATAAGTTGGGTGAATTTTTACCCATTCCTCCTGACAGAGCTGGTGTAACTGAGTCAGATTTGTAGGCCTCCATGCTTGCACACGCTTTTTCAGTTCTGCCCACAAATTATCTTTGGGAATGAGGTCAGGGCGTTGTGATGGCCACTCCAATACCTTAACTTTGTTGTCTTTAAGCCATTTTGCCACAACTTTGGAAGTATGCTTGGGGTCATTGTCCATTTGGAAGACCCATTTGCCACTAAGCTTTAACTTCCTGACGGATATCTTGAGATGTTGCTTCAATATATCGATATAATTTTCCTTCCTTCAATGCCATCTGTTTTGTGAAGTGCACCAGTCAGGCCTGCAGCAAAGCACCCCCACAACATGATGCTGCCACCCACGTGCTTCACGGTTGGGATGGTGTTCTTTGGCTTGCAAGCGTCCCCCTTTTTCCTCCAAACATAACAATGGTAATTATGGCCAAACAGTTCTATTTTTGTTTCATCAGACCAGAGGACATTTCTCCAAAAAGTACCATCTTTGTCCCCATGTGCAGTTGCAAACCGTAGTCTGGCTTTTTTTTATGGCGGTTTGGAGCAGTGGCTTCTTCCTTGCTGAGCGGCCTTTCAGGTTATGTCGATATAGGACTCGTTTAACTGTGGATATAGATACTTGTGTACCTGTTTCCTCCAGCATCCTCACAAGGTCCTTTGCTGTTGTTCTGGGATCGATTTGCACTTTTCGGACCAAAGTGCGTTCATCTCTAGGAGACAGAATGCGTCTCCTTCCTGAGCGTATGACGGCTGCATGGTCCCATGGTGTTTATACTTGCATACTATTGTTTGTACAGATGAACGTGGTACCTACACGCATTTGGAAATTGCTAACCAAAGATGAACCAGACTTGTGGAGGTCTACAATTTCTTTTCTGAGGTCTTAGCTGATTTCTTTTGATTTTCCCATGATTTCAAGCAAAGAGACACTGAGTTTGAAGGTTGGCCTTGAAATACATCCACAGGTACACCTCCAATTGACTCAGATTATGTCAATTAGCCTATCAGAAGCCATGTCATAATTTTCTGGAATTTTCCAAGCTGTTTAAAGGTACAGTCAACTTAGTGTATGTAAACTTCTGACCCACTGGAATTGCGATAAAGTGAATTATAAGTTAAATAATCTTTCTGTAAACAATTGTTGGAAAAATTACTTGTGTCATGCACAAAGTAGATGTCCTATCTGACTTGCCAAAACTATAGTTTGTTAACAAGACATTTGTGGAGTGGTTGAAAAACGAGTTTTAATGACTCCACCCTAAGTGTATTTAAACTTCCGACTTCAACTGTGGATGTAAAACAGCGAAAAGAACGACCTGTATCTTGTATAACATACCTGAGCAGAAAACCGTCTTTCATTAGGCGCTTCTCATGCACAACACCCAGGTCATTGTCTTCCTAAAAAACTACGTATTGTACACAGAAGACAACGAGGGCACATGAGAGACTAACACTGAATGGTGTTTACAAGCCTCTCTCCACCAACAGTGAGAAAGAAGCCCACAAGTAATCTGCACTGGGAAAAGAGAGTGAGGGAAAGGGAAAGAGAAAGAGAGAGAGAAAGGGAGAGAGGGGGGGAGGCAGGAAGAGCAGAATCAATTAAGAGAGAGAGAGGGGGGAGGGAGGGGGGAGAGGAAGAGAAATTAAGACATAGAGAAAGTGAGAGAAAGCTAAAGAGAGAGAACAAAGACTATGGTAATGTTTGTCCAGTGCAGTCCAGGAGATCTGGTTCTGGTGCTCTACAGGAGCGCTGTGTGTAATGGCCAGAGGGAGATGAGGCTGAGCTTCAAGATCTGAGGCCCTGTATCACCCCCCGTAGTCATTCACCATCTCCCCGCACCACCTCCAGTCTGAGCAGTAGCTCTCTGTGGAACCCTTCATAGCTCAGTTACCATGGGCCATGGGCTTAGATTCACTGTTTCCTCTTTTTTAAATGTTTTCTAGTCCTCTTTTCTTGTCTGGTCTCCTCCTTTCCTCTCTTCTCTTCTCCCTATCTTTCTTAGTTTCTCCTATTATTAACTTATGTTAAGATCATTGCCATAATTAGCTAGTAGACACATTTTAAGTGGGCCAAAATGTGGGCCCTCAAATCGTCATTAAATGATCATAAAAGCATAGCCTACCCTGTACCTTACTGTAATCGATCGCACACAACAAACCATCTAACATGTGATTTCACATTACAGACCAAATAGTCTTGTAGGACTACGTCAATACATGATTATAGCATTTAACATGTGACTCACATAGACCCACACATAGTAAACCATATGCCTATAATGATAGACTATGAGACTAGAACATAATGCCATGATAGAACAGCAATAATCAATCACAATAGGCAGCCATAGACTAGAACATAATGCCCTGATAGAACAGCAATAATCACATAGGCCGCCATAGCCTATATAGACTAGAACATAAAACCCTGATAGAACAGCAATAATCACAATAGGCAGCCATAGCCTATATAGACTAGAACATAAAACCCTGATAGAACAGCAATAATCACAATAGGCAGCCATAGCCTATATAGACTAGAACATAAAACCCTGATAGAACAGCAATAATCACAATAGGCAGCCATAGCCTATATAGACTAGAACATAAAACCCTGATAGAACAGCAATAATCACATTGGCAGCCATAGCCTATATAGTCTACAACATAATGCCCTGATAGAAAAGCAATAATCACATAGGCAGCCATAGCCTATATAGACTAGAACATAAAACCCTGATAGAACAGCAATAATCACATAGGCAGCCATAGCCTATATAGACTAGAACATAAAACCCTGATAGAACAGCAATAATCACATAGGCAGCCATAGCCTATATAGCCTACAACATAATGCCCTGATAGAAAAGCAATAATCACATAGGCAGCCATAGCCTATATAGACTAGAACAGTGGTCACCATCTTTTTTTTATATTCCAGATCACTTTATGAGTCAAAATACAAGCTGAGTGCAATTCTCTGCTGGGTGGGAGATCAGTGCGCCTACAATGTATTGTGTGATATAAATTAAATTATCAACAGCCAATAGGGGCTAAAGTACAGTGCTTTAAGAAAGTCTTCATACCTCTTGACTTATCCACTTTTTTGATGTGTTACCACCTGAACACAAAATGGATTAAATTGAGAGAAAAAATACAGTATATAGGTATTCACACCCCTAAGTCAAAACTTTGTAGAATCACATTTGGCAGCGATTACAGCTGTGAGTAGAGTTGTTGTGAGTCTTACGTGAAAGTTGAGTCACAGTAATCTCCTCTTATGCACTCTGGACATGTGCTAGTAGTTCCCAACTCGCTAATGATCATCAGGTGGATAATGGCCTGCTACTCAGGGCTCTATTGTCCCTCTAACCACTGACATAAAAAAATATATATATATCCGTTATTTTACCAGGTAAGTTGACTGAGAAGACGTTTTCATTTAGAGCAACGACATAGGGAATAGTTACAGGGGAGAGGAGGGGGATGAATGAGCCAATTGTAAACTGGGGATTATTAGGTGACTGTGATGGTTTGAGGGCCAGATTGGGAATTTAGCCAGGACACCAGGGTTAACACCCCTACTCTTACGACAAGTGCCATGGGATCTTTAATGACCTCAGAGAGTCAGGACACCCGTTTAACATCCCATCCGAAAGACGGCACCCTACACAGGGCATTGTCCTGGCATTGGGATATTTTTTAGACCAGAGGAAAAGAGTGCCTTCTACTGGCCCTCCAACACCACTTTCAGCAGCACCTGCTCCCATTCAGGGACTGACCAGGACCAACCCTGCTTAGCTTCAGAAGCAAGCCAGCAGTGGTATGCGGGGTGGTATGCTGCTGGCAAATGGAATGTAAAATCACATCAAACACTTATCATCAAAACATTATCTTGCTTTAAAAACTCACCTCACTGTGAATTGAAGAAAGAAGTTCAACAACAGGTTGAAACTGAGTGGAAAATGTGGTCTTTGTGGATGATGTTTCAAAGACTAACACAACGAAATGGACAGTGATGATTAATTCAAAACACACATACGCATATTAGAAGTTATGCATAGGCACACAAAAAAACGTAATTAAAAATATTATTGTGCTGTTATACAATACATAGCCAACCACATAATACACATGGCAGAAAAACATTAAGAACATACGGATTTGAGATATCTTTGGTAGATAATTGGTCTTGTCTAAATTAAACAAATTCAGAGTTAGCCTACAATTATAGTGCATTGGTATTTGATTTTGAATAGCCTAGTAATAGGGCATTTTTTATATTTTCATAATTAATAGGCAGACTTACCTTTAGCTACAGAATATCTCACCACTGTGAGTTTCCAGCTCCTCCCCTCTCTCCTTCAGTCCTTTCTCCAGCGTGCAGAGAGGGTCTGCCAACAGTTTCATGAAATATGTTACTATCGATGTTCCCAAACAGATTTAACTTGGTTTCCCAAATTAAGCACAGGTTAGCTCTGGGAACAGGGTTGGAGAGTCCATGGCATACAGAGTTTGGGCGGAATATCACGTGTTAAGCAGCGAAATAACCGGAGTAGCCTACCTGACATGAGTGAAACGAATGGTTGGATAGTGGCCTGCATTCACTATTCGAGTGCATACGAATGACATGTCTTTTTTCACCTGCGCCTGTTCCTGCCCATTTGATATAGGGCCATTCTAAATTGAAACTAATTTCACATCTTAGAAAAGACAAGATTAAATTGAGAATAGTCTGATGGGTGAAAATATGATGAGAGAACAGGGTTTGCAGCCTGGGGCAAGAAAGCAGCCTGAGGCAACCATTTATTGCGACTTTCTCAAATCATAAATAGCCTACAGTATAGTCGCATCATGCAGCCCATATATCTTTTGCTTTCTAAGGCATTCTATGGTTTGTATCATTCACAACTAAAGTTGGCAAATAACTCTAAATCTAGCATATAGGACCTGTTTCAAACGATCACATTTATGCCAAACACAGCCACTTCATATGCGCACTCGCTCTGGAATGGGAAAAATATTTTATTCAGCTAAGGTCAAATATATTCTTCTTAATATAAAATCATATAATTTAAAATAATGGCATGGGACTTATAAGCATATCTTGTCAGCTAAATGAACACGCCTACAGCCTATGACATGGAGCAAAGACAGATAATGTACACTGGGCCAACTCATATTCTGTTCTTCAGAAATACATTTTCTTCATATTATGAATAAATAAATAATGGATTTGTGATGGTGTACGTATATTGGAGTGATTTATTGTACTTTTAAAATGTAAATGTTCCAAAGGCCCACATCAGCAGCTTGTTTGCGGCTTGTTTGCGGGAGGCCTGGAGATGCTAAACGTTTTTATGTTAATTAACGGTCAATTACTGTGAGACCGGCAGTCTTTTGTATAAAAAGTTAATGTCTTTAAGAGCTTTCCACACCTGGATTGTGCAACATTTGCCCATTATTATTTAAAAAATTACTCAAGCTCTGTCAAATTAGTTGCTGATCATTGATAGACAACCATTTTCAGTTCTTGCCATAGATTTTCAAGTAGATTAAGGTAACTGAAATGTAATCTGGAACTCGGCCACTCAGAAACATTTACTGTCTTCTTGGTAAGCAACTCCAATGTAGATTTGTCCTTGTCCTTAGGTTATTGTCCTGCAAGGTGAATTCATCTCCCAGTTTCTGGTGGAAAGCAGAATGAACCAAGTTTTCCTCAGGGATTTCACCATGAGGCCAATGGTGACTTTAAAACATTTGCAGAGTTTAATGGCTGTGACAGGAGAAAACTGAGGATGGATCAACAACATTGCAGTTACTCCACAATGCTAACCTAAATTACAGAGTTAAAAGAAGGTGGCCTTTACAGAATAAAAATATTCAAAAACAAAAGTAAAACTGCAAAAATGTGGCAACATTTTTTACTTTATATCCTGAATACAAAGCGTTATGTTTTGCCAACACAATCCAACACAACACTGAGTACCACTCTTTATACAGTATTTAAAAGCCTGGTGGTGGCTGCATAATGTTATGGGTATGCTTGTCATCGGCAAGAACAAGGGAGATTTTTAGGATAGAAATAAACAGAATAGAGCTAAGCACATGCAAAAACCTAGAGGAAAACCTGGTTCAGTCTGCTTTCCAAAAGGCACTGGCATACAAATTCACCTTTCACCTATATTTGCAAAAAAAATCTAAAAACATGTTTTCACTTTGTCATTATGTGGTATTGCGTGTAGGTGGGCGAGGAAAAATATATATTTCATACATTTTGAATTCAGGCTGTAACACAACATGTGGAATAAGTCGAGGGGGTATGAGTACTTTCTGAAGGCACTGATTTTCTCCATGTAGGCCAACTACACATCCGGCGTCGACAGAGATGGCCGCCTCGCTTCGCGTTCTTAGGAAACTATGCAGTATTTTGTTTTTTTATCTATTATTTCTTACACTGTTACCCAAGGAAATCTTAAGTCTTATTACATACAGATGGGAGGAACTTTTGGATAAAAGAGCAACGTCAACTTACCAACATTATGACCAGGAATACAACTTTCCCGAAGCGGATCCTCTGTTTGGTCCACCACCCAGGACAATGGATCGGATCCCAGCAGGCGACCCAAAACAACGGCACTGCAGAAGGGGCAGGCGGAGCGGTCTTCTGGTCAGGCTCCGTAGATGGGCACATCGCCCACCGCTCCTGAGTATACTACTTGCCAATGTCCAGTCTCTTGACAACAAGGTAGATGAAATCCGAGCAAGGGTGGCCTTCCAGAGAGACATCAGAGTTTGCAACATTCTCTGCTTCACGGAAACATGGCTCACTCGGGATATGTTATCAGAGTCGGTACAGCCACCTGGTTTCTTCATGCATCGTGCCGACAGAAACAGAAGGGCGGGGGTGTATGCCTTATGATTAACGAGTCGTGGTGTGACCATAAAAACATACAGGAACTCAAGTCCTTTTGTTCACCTGACCTAGAAATCCTTACAATCAAATGCCGACCACATTATCTACCAAGAGAATTCTCTTCGATTATAATCACAGTCGTGTATATACCCCCCAAGCAGACACCTCGATGGCCCTGAAAGAACTTCATTGGACTCTATGTAAACTGGAAACCACATATCCCGAGGCTGCATTTATTGTAGCTGGGGATTTTAACAAGGCTAATCTGAAAACAAGGCTCCCTAAATTCTATCAGCATATCGAATGCGTGACCCGGGTTGGCAAAATCCTGAATCATTGTTACTCTAATTTCTGCGACACATACAAAGCCCTCCCTCGCCCTCCTTTTGGAAAATCTGACCACGACTCCATTTTGTTGCTCCCAGCCTATAGACAGAAACTTAAACAAGAAATGCCCGTGCTCAAGTCTGTTCAACGCTGGTCCGAACAATCTTTCCACGCTTCAAGATTTCTTTGATCACGTGGACTGGGATATGTTCCGGATAGCGTCGAACAACAACATTGACGCTGATTCGGTGAGCGAGTTTATTAGCAAGTGCATCGGTGATGTTGTACCCACGGCGACTATTAAAACCTTCCCCAACCAGAAACCGTGGATTAATGGCAGCACTTGAGCAAAACTGAAAGTGCAATCCACTGCTTTTAATCAGGGCAAGGCGACCGGAAACATGACCGAATAGAAACAGTGTAGCTATTCCCTCTGCAAGGCAATCAAACAAGCTAAGAGTCAGTATAGAGACAAAGTAGAGTTGCAATTCAACGGCTCAGACACGAGAGATATGTGGCAGGGTCTACAGTCAATCACAGACTACAGAAAGAAAACCAGCCCCGTCGCGGACCCCGATGTCTTGCTCCCAGACAAACTAAACAACTTCCTTGCTCGCTTTGAAGACAATACAGTGCCACTGACACGGCCCGCTACCAAAACCTGCGGGCTCTCCTTTACTGCAGCCAACATTTAAACGTGTTAACCCTCGCAAGGCTGCCAGCCCAGACGGCATCCCAAGCCGCGTCCTCAGAGCATGCGCAGACCAGCTGGCTGGTGTATTTATGGACATATTCAATCAATCCCTACCCCAGTCTGCTGTTCCCACATGCTTCAAGAGGGTCACCATTGTTCCTGTTCCCAAGAAAGCTAAGGTAACGGAGCAAAATGACTATCGCCCCATAGCACTCACTTCCGTCATCATGAAGTGCTTTGAGAGACTAGTCAAGGATCATATCACCTCCACCCTACCTGACACCCTAGACCCACTCCAATTTGCTTACCGCCCCAATAGGTGATCTGCAAAATCGGCAGTGTATCAAATACTTATTCTCCCCACTGTATGTACATATTCTTATTCATTCCTTTACACTTGTGTGTATAAGCTAGTTGTTGTGAAATTGTTAGATTACTTGTTAGATATTACTGCATGGTCTGAACTAGAAGCACAAACATTTCGCTACACTCGCATTAACTTCTCGTCAATATGGGAGCGCTGTTTCACCATTGGAAAAAATAGTGCCCAAATTAAACTGCCTCGTACTCAATTCTTGCTCGTACAATATGCATATTATTATTACTATTGGATAGAAAACACTCTCTAGTTTTTAAAACCGTTTGAATTATTTCTCTGAGTGAAACAGAACTCTTTCTGCAGCACATTTCCTGTCAGGGAGTGAGATTTCAGAAATCGAGGTCCTTGTTCTAAGGTCAGTTTATAAGTCCCCATGTAAGCCATCGGGCTACATGCACTGCATACGCCTTCCTCTAGAAAGCGGTCAGTAAGCGGTGAGAATTTGAATGGAGTCGATTGCGCAATCTGGGACCTTATATAAGAACGTGGAACAGGAAGTACCGTTTTTTTCAACGGTGTGCCTGGCCCAAGAAGACATCACAATGACGTCCTGCAAACGCTTTCGTTTTAGTAGTTCTATATCTCCGGTCATGTTTTTATTCGTTAAAGGTGTTAAAGACATCATAAGGTAGTTAATTTAAACCGACTTATAGCAGTTTATAGCAGTTTATTGGGATTTTCCTGGATTTATTTGTGACGCGCTTCAACTAGTTGGGCACCTCTCCAGTGGGTGGCTAACGTTTAGCGGCTAATTCGACAGGACAAGAGGACATCTTTCAGCCAAAAGACGATTGTTTTGAAGAAAGGACACCTTGCCCAAGATTCTGATGGAAGCTCAGCTAATAGTAAGCAGTCTTTATGCTGTTAATTCATTGTTCTGTTGAAAAAAGTAAAATGCATGAGACGCCATTTCTTGCAGTGTAGCCTTGCGTTATCGCAGCCTGTATTGCGCAGTAACGATAATTTAAAAAATGTAATTCAGCGATTGCATTAAGAACTAATTTGTCTTTCAATTGCTGTCCAACCTGTATTTTTTTTGTCAAGTTAATGAATAGTTTTCGATAAGAATAGGTGCCGTTCCAAGATGGCGCCGAACAGATTGCTTGAGATTTTGGACACTATTCTCAATGTATAAGCACGATTTGTGCCACTAAATATGCACATTTTCGAACAAACTCTATATGAATTGTGTAATATGATGTTACAAGACTGTCATCTGAAGAATTCTGAGAAGGTTAGTGAAAAAATTAATATATTTTGGTGGTTTATACGTTATTGCTATGTTTGGCTTGAATCAATGCTGTTGTAATGTTTGATATTGTGCTAAGCTAATATAACGCTATATTGTGTTTTCACTGTAAAACACTTAGAAAATCTGAAATATTGTCTTGATTCACAAGATCTGTGTCTTTCATCTGCTGCACGCTGTATATTTTTAAGAAATGTTTTATGATGAGTAATTAGCTAATACACGATGGTCTCTGTAGTTATTCTAGTCGTTTTAGTGAGTTGTGATGGGGGCTGCAATAGTAAACACTGATTTATACCTGAATTATACACATTTTTCTAACAAAACCTATGCTATACAATAAATATGTTATCAGACTGTCATCTGATGAGGTTGTTTCTTGGTTAGTGGCTATTTATATCTTTATTTGGTCGAATTTGTGATAGCTGCTGATGGAGTAAAAAAAATGGTGGAGTATGGAAGTGGTGTCTTTTGCTAACGTGGTTAGCTAATAGATTTACATATTGTGTCTTCCCTGTAAAACATTTCAAAAATCAGAAATGATGGCTGGATTCACAAGATGTGTATCTTTCATTTGGTGTCTTGGACTTGTGATTTCATGAACATTTTATTATATGATATCCCTGTGGCTTTAGGCTAGGCTATGCTAGTCAGCTTTTGTGATGGGGGTGCTCCCGGATCCGGGTTTGGTAGGCGTTATAGGTTAACATCTGCTAACCATGTGTATGTGACAAGTAAAATTTGATTTGATTTGATTTTTTTTTTTACTCCTTATTATAATTAATTCCCTTATATTTCAAAACTCGAGTCTCAAGCTAGGCTAAATGATAACACTGGTCAGAGGTCAGTTGTTGTAACTTTTTACTTGCAAGGTACATCGGCGCATAAATTGAAATAACTTGTACGTTTTTTTTCACTGGACTGATGTTCATGTCTCAGTGGAAGGAGGGAGTGAGAGCGAGGAGTGTTTCATGATTTCTGAAAGTGTTGAATAGAAACAGCATCGTAGTGCTGATCATTATCTCTGAATGTACTGATTGATATAGACGAGGACTGGAGGCCCTTCATGCTGAAATCCCTGATATCAAATAACTTTGCAAATTCTCCAACATCCTCTTCTATACACAGCCTCTTGAAAAGGTTTTACATAATCAAGCATCATTCAAATTCATTACATAGGACTAAATGAAATAGATTTCATGTACAGCACTAGACTTTATGTAAGATGTCACTGAGTGTCCTGAATGCCATCTGACAAATAAAATGTATTATTGTTATTATTATTGTCAATATTCAGTATATCCCTTTTGTTGTCCAAATCCCTCCCGACTGCTACCTATAAATTATATCTGATTGTGTATGCATGTTTAGGCCAATGCTTGTCTTGGACTGAAATAGGTGCCGGTACTCATTTCGGGTGACGGTACCGTTTATATTTATGTGCAGTAGCTCTTAAAATTCTACAGGAAGTGCAGGAACTCAGGCAGAAGAAAATGTGAGGTGCTGGTACTCATTTCCGGTGAGGTCCTACAAAAGTCCAGTACAGTCATAGTCAAATACTGTAATAATTAAATACTGTAATAGTCAAGTACTGTAAAAAAAATAAAAATAATGGTCCACATGTGGAGTCCGTACCCTTACCGATATCATGAACATTAAAGGTATGAGAACATTTCAAGATTTGAAAGACACATACACATTGCCAGGTAACTCTTTTTAATATATTTACAACTTAGGTCAGCTATGCTGGCCTGTGGAATCCCTTGGGAAACACAACTACCGAACCCTCTAATGATGGGATTTATAAATAAATTATCTGGGCTCCCGAAAGGACTGAGGACTCTATAATATATAAACAACTTTTGGGAAGCTCATATTCTGAGCTAGCCATTAAAAAAGTATGGTCCACAGATCTAATTGAATCTGAACAACCCTTTAACTGGAACAGAATATGGAAAAATATGACCTTGCCATCCCATAATCCAAACCATCAGTTTATGCATGTTAAGTTTTTAAGAACAAGGGAACATTTAACAATGAAACTTGCCCTAACTCCCAACTGTTCACTGTGTCCCCTAAATCAGGTAGGCACATTCCTTCATATGATGTGGGATTGCCCTGCAGTTACATCCTTCTGGGGAAAAGTTACAACATGTATTTTGAAGTGTCGGAACTTAAATATTCAATGCTTTGCATCTAATTTCTACAAGCATGTTAAATGTGCAAACAAAGGGGAAAAAAACTCTAGACCACCTTTACTCCACACAGAGAAACTCTCCCTCACCCTCTATATGGCAAATCTGACCATAATTCCATCCCCCTGATTCCTGCTTACAAACAAAAATGAAAGCATGAAGCAGCAGTGACTCGATCAATAAGAAAGTGGTCAGATGAAGCAGATGCTCGTTGGATGTGGCAGGGCTTGCAAACTATGACAGACTACAAGCACAGCCGAGAGCTGCCCAGTGATACGAGCATACTAGATTAGCTAAATTACTTCTATGCTCGCTTCGAGGCAAGTAACACTGAAGCATGCATGAGAGCATCAGCTGTTCCAGACGACTGTGTGATCACGCTCTCCATAACCGATGTAAGTAAGATCTTTAAAAAGGTCAACATTCAAAAGGCTCTAGGGCCAGACAGATTACCAGGACGTGTACTTCGCGCATGCGCTGAACAACTGGTAAGTGTCTTCACTGACATTTTCAACCTGTCCCTAACGTAATACCAACATGTTTCAAACAGACCACCATAGTCCCTGTGCCCAAGAACACTAAGGTAACCTGCCTAAATGACTACTGAGCCGTAGCACTCACGTCTGTAGCCATGAAAGGCTTTGAAAGGCTGGTCATGGCTCACATCAACACCATTATCCCAGAAATCCTAGACCGACTCCAATTTGCATACCGCCACAACAGATCCACAGATGATGCAATCTCTATTGCACTCAACACTGCCCCTTCCTACCTGGATAAAAGGAACACCTATGTGAGAATGCTATTCATTAACTACAGCTCAGCGTTCAACACCATAGTGCCCTCAAAGCTCAACACTAAGCTAAGGACCCTGGGACTAAACACCTCCCACTGCAACTGGATCCTGGACTTCCTGGCGGGCCGACCCCAGAAACAAACGCCTCAAAAGTCCTCAACTGGTGGCTTCAGTAAATAGTACCCCGCAAAACACCAGTCTCAACGTCAGCAGTGAAGAGGCGACTCCGGGATGCTGGCCTTCTAGGCAGAGTTCCTCTGTCCAGTGTCTGTGTTCTTTTTACCATCTTAATCTTTTATTTTTATTGGCCAGTCTGAGATATAGCTTTTTCTTTGCAACTCTGTCTAGAAGGCCAGCATCCCGTTGTCTCCTCTTCACTGTTGATGTTGAGACTGGTGTTTTGCGGGTACTATTTAATGAAGCTGCCAGTTGAGGACTTCTGAGGCTTCTGTTTCTCAAACTAGACACTCTAATGTACTTGTCCTCTTGCTCAGTTGTGCACCGGGGCCTCCCACTCCTATTTCTATTCTGGTTAGAGTCAGTTCACACTGTTCTGTGAAGGGAGTAGTACACAGCGTTGTACCAGATCTTCAGTTTCTTGGCAATTTCTCACATGGAATAGCCTTCATTTCTCAGAACAAGAATAGACTGACGAGTTTCAGAAGAAAGGTCTTTGTTTCTGGCCATTTTGAGTCTGTAATCGAACCCACAAATGTTGATGCTCCAGATACTCAACTAGTCTAAAGACGGACAGTTTTATTGCTTCTTTAATCAGAACGACAGTTTTCAGCTGTGCTAACATAATTGCAAAAGGGTTTTCTAATGATCAATTTGCCTTTTAAAATGATAAACTTGGATTAGCTAACACAAAGTGCCATTGGAACAAAGGAGTGATGGTTGCTGATAATGGGCCTCTGTACGCGTATGTCGATATTCCATTAAAAATCAGAAGCTTCCAGCTACAATAGTCATTTACAACATTAACAATATCTACACTGTATTTCTGATCAATTTGATGTTATTTTAATGGACAAAAAATGTGTTTTTCTTTCAAAAACAAGGACATTTCTAAGTGACCCCAAACTTTTGAACGGTAGTGTATGTATTTACACTTTTCTTTGCTCTCAGACCCACAAGAAGGGGTGTTACTTGTGTGTGTGAAGGGGGGGGGGGGGGTGCAAGGGGAGATTCAGAGAATAGATGGGTGGGAGGGAAAGTGATAAGCTGTCTGGAATGGGAAGGGTTGGGGGGCATGCTTTCAACGGGGAGGCGAGGGTGGGAAACATGGTTTCCTGGTAGGAATGGATGATGCGCGCGGGTGGGTGGGGATTGAGGGGGGGAATGGGTTGGAGTTATCGTTGTATGCATTTCTTTAACTGTTTTTGTACCTGTAACCCCCGATCTGAAAAAAAGACAAGTAGAGCCACCCAGGCCCACCCGCGCCTACACCCTGAGTGAAGGTAGTGAGGCCCGTGCCCAATCTCCACAGCGAGGGTGGTAGAGAGGGCAACACATTACCAACCGGGAGGCTGGTAGGCTGCAGCTTTGGTAAAGCCTCTTAGCCCAGGTCCGGGCCACCTTGGCACGGCGGTGTGGCACAGGTACAGTACACGGGGAATTTACACACTGTCCACTGCTATATTACAGTGGGGGTCCACGGTGAATGGCACACATACAATGCCAAGGTCAGGCAGGCACTGTGCCAGTGTCATCCAGCCTGGGTAAGTGTTAGTTTGGGTAAAGGGAGAGGGTAACTGACTACTTTCCAACTGGTGTGGAACAAAGCAAGGAGGAAGAGGGACACAGGTGGACAGTGTTGGTTTTTATAGCCTTGTTATTCACTACAGGACATCTGTGTCTGAATCATGCCGCCTGATTCCACCAGAAAGTATGCAGGAAGGAAAATTGACATTGTTATTGCACATAAGTCTTTACAGGGAAATATAACACGTCTCTGTGCTGACACTGATGACTCGCTCCGTTGTAATGTCACAACGGTCTTGTCAGACGCAGCTGTGATGCAAATTAGCTCAACCTCAAGGTAACGTAATGATAATGCTATTCCAATAACAACACACATCACATTGTTCCTGTGAAGAAAAATATCTTCCCTCCTTCATCTGTCCTTCTCTACACATTATTTCGTGGCCAACTTCTTGCGCTGTTTTATGACAACTGGTTTGCCTTCGATGGCAGAAGAATAATAATTATAACTCATGGAAAAGCAACAGCTGGTAGGCTTCAGCCCTTCTGCTGGGCCGACACCGCTGGCCGAAGATACGCCTAAGGTTAACAGATAGCAGGATTTCATCCCAATGAAAGGTATATCATCTTTACAGGTGACTGCTGCTATCAGGTCCAGCGCTTGACAATGGACTAAATGGTGGTGTCACTGCAGTGCGCTGACAGCCCTCCAAATATAGGGGAGGAGAGAGGGATGGAAAGGAGGAGAGAGATAGGGGTGAGGGAGTGGAGAAAGGTTGTAGCAGACACATCGGTGCCTGTGAAGACGGCGCTGCAGACACAGAACACATAAATAGCCGCTGTATAAGGGGTCCTGAGGGAGGGAGGGGCCTCAGACCAACGTCAACCAACCCCATTCCAGTAGCCCTGTCCTCTGCCTGCTCCTGTGTCCTTTCTCTCCAGGATAGAAAATTATCATTACAATAATCAATTGAATTGAATTGACAGGCGACCACGGCCAGGCAAGTGCTGATATTCTGTCTGGCGTCTGTGGGATTAGAGCTGGCCCAAAGTCTTCGTGGGTAATTCTTGAAGACAAATAGAAAGGCTCCCCAGACACGGCCCCCTGCGAGGCGGCATGCAGCCGGCTCTAATTAGCAAGGGAGGTGTGAAGGAGAAATCATTACTTTATATCCACACACTGACTGCATGCCCTACATCCCCTCACAGGGGAGTTGAGGTGCGTGTGTGTGCGTGCGTGTGCGTGTGTGTGTGTTTGGAGGGTGGAAGGAAAGAGAGAGATATCACAAGTGTCAAGGAGATGAAAATGGAGGGATGACCATGAGAAGAGCAGGAAGAGAGGAAAGCGAGGGAGAACAGGTGGAAAGAGGATAGGAGGATGAAGAGACTGAGAAATGGGAGATTAGTAAGAGGCATCCCACTCTGGAAAAGGGAGAGTGGAGACAGGTGGGAGGGTGGAGACAGGTGGGAGGGTGGAGACAGGTGGGAGGGTGGACACAGGTGGGAGGGTGGACACAGGTGGGAGGTTGGAGACAGGTGGGAGGTTGGAGACAGGTGGGAGAGTGGAGACAGGTGGGAGGGTGGAGACAGGTGGGAGGGTGGACACAGGTGGGAGGTTGGAGACAGGTGGGAGGGTGGAGACAGGTGGGAGGGTGGACACATGTGGGAGGTTGGAGACAGGTGGTAGGGTGGACACATGTGGGAGGTTGGAGACAGGTGGGAGGGTGGAGACAGGTGGGAGGGTGGACACAGGTGGGAGGGTGGAGACAGGTGGGAGGGTGGAGACAGGTGGGAGGGTGGACACAGATGGGAGGTTGGAGACAGGTGGGAGGGTGGAGACAGGTGGGAGGGTGGACACAGGTGGGAGGGTGTAGACAGGTGGGAGGGAGGAGACAGGTAGGAGGGTGGAGACAGGTGGTAGGGTGGACACAGGTGGGAGGTTGGAGACAGGTGGGTGGGTGGAGACAGGTGGGAGGGAGGAGACAGGTGGGAGGGTGGAGACAGGTGGGAGGGTGGAGACAGGTGGGAGGGTGGAGACAGGTGAGAGGGTGGACACAGGTGGGAGGTTGGAGACAGGTGGGAGGGTGGAGACAGGTGGGAGGGAGGAGACAGGTGGTAGGGTGGAGACAGGTGGGAGGGAGGAGACAGGTGGGAGGGAGGAGACAGGTGGGAGGGTGGAGACAGGTGGGAGGGAGGAGACAGGTGGGAGGGAGGAGACAGGTGGGAGGGTGGAGACAGGTGGGAGGGAGGAGACAGGTGGTAGGGAGGAGACAGGTGAGAGGGTGGGCACAGGTGAGAGGGTGGGCACAGGTGAGAGGGTGGAGACAGGTGGGAGGGAGGAGACAGGTGGGAGGGAGGAGACAGGTGGGAGGGTGGACACAGGTGAGAGGGTGGGCACAAGTGAGAGGGTGGAGACAGGTGGGAGGGAGGAGACAGGTGAGAGGGTGGAGACAGGTGGGAGGGAGGAGACAGGTGAGAGGGTGGAGACAGGTGGGAGGGAGGAGACAGGTGGGAGGGTGGAGACAGGTGGGAGGGTGGACACAGGTGGGAGGTTGGACACAGGTGGGTGGGTGGAGACAGGTGAGAGGGTGGAGACAGGTGAGAGGGTGGAGACAGGTGGGAGGTTGGAGACAGGTGGGAGGGTGGAGACAGGTGGGAGGGCTGAGAGGGTGGAGACAGGTGGGAGGGAGGAGACAGGTGGAAGGGAGAAGACAGGTGGGAGGGAGGAGACAGGTGGAAGGGAGGAGACAGGTGAGAGGGTGGAGACAGGTGGGAGGGTGGAGACAGGTGGGAGGGAGGTGACAGGTGAGAGGGTGGAGACAGGTGGGAGGTTGGAGACAGGTGGGAGGGCGGACACAGGTGAGAGGGTGGAGACAGGTGGGAGGGAGGAGACAGGTGGAAGGGAGGAGACCGGTTGGAGGGAGGAGCCAGGTGGAAGGGAGGTACATGCTGTGACCTTTGCACCCAGTAGAAAAGGCATCTGATTGTAATTGCGGTGGGATCGGACCCTGGTTGATGGCAGGGAAGCCTGTCAGACCACCAACACACCTCTGGTGCTGTGCAGTGGGGACCTGCATAGGCCCCACTCCCATGGTCTCCCTCCAACAGCTTGGGCCGACGATGTCAGGCAGTCATGATTCAAGAGCACCGGTGCATTCCTCCAACCCCAGCATGCCTGGAGTACAAACCATCAGGTAAGACTCAAAACAGTCGCCCCCCTGCCAGGATTAATGACCCCCAGACTAGAGAAAAAGCTTGCTCTCTCATTCCGTTAAGCTCCCTCCTTTGTCTTACAAGCCGGGGCTCCACCATGTCCAGCGTGCCGCCACACCTCATCAGGGTTACATCCCTTTACCAGGAGGTTCAAGGAGAGAAAGGAAGAACTACAAACGAGTGTATGTTGATCTAAGTAAAAGCGTCCTGTTCATGTACGGACACAAATCGCCACAGGCATACAGTGCATATTCTAACCAGTTATGGCTATCTAGTTTAGGGTAAACGCTACAAGTAAATGATGCATTCTTCCCTATCCGAACTCGGTACACCCCCGACTGCCATCGCTCCGAGAGCATCTTCAATATTTCAACATTGCTCAGTTTTGCATGAAGGCTTT
Organism: Salvelinus fontinalis; assembly: GCF_029448725.1. NCBI lineage: Eukaryota > Metazoa > Chordata > Actinopteri > Salmoniformes > Salmonidae > Salvelinus > Salvelinus fontinalis. The sequence goes on along the minus strand of NC_074670.1, from coordinate 58,510,984 downwards.
TAAAACGTGTGATATTTATTTCATGGGGACAGAATGCGTTAAAAGCCAAGAAGATAGAGCCCTGTTGCATTTCTCCCCCTTTCAGTGATGCACTTATACCGAGCAGCAGTTACAAACACAAGGCACTTTAGCTTTCTGCTCTCCAGTACAGTTAGCATACCTTTGACTGTAAGGGGATCTGAGGGACGGAGTGGAAAAGGAAGAAGCAAGATTTTTTTTATTTGTATCTTTATAGGATGAGACAGCGAGACATCAGACACTTTCATTGTTGGTCAGTAAAAGGACACACGCTCATCTACACAGAGACATGTCTGTACAACTGACCTGCGTTTAAATAGTATTTGTGTTCTTTCAAATGCTGTAGCTACGCTTGTTTGAACAGGCCTGGCTCAATGGAACCAATGGAATAGTCCCTACAGTGCAAACCCTGCCCATCTGGTACTCCAGGCTCAAGCAAACACTCAAGACAAATACTATTCTAACCCAGGTCTGCTGCACAACCATCATACAGTACCCTAAACCTGCAGTACAGGACAACCGGATGCAAATAGTCTTACATTACTGGAAGAAGAACAAAATTGCTCTAAAAATACCCTTGAGTCTGACTTGAACCAGGCTGCAAAAAAGTAAGCCAGCCTGGGTGAAGGAATGTGTGTTGAGGGGTGAAGTAGGCGAGCTGGTGGCATGACGTATAATCTTTCCCCTAAAAAAAAGCGCAGTTTCAGCACGTATTCATAAAGGTTCTCTAAGTGGCTCCAGTGGGACTCCGGCGGGGCCCTCCCTACAGACTGAGACATTTCATAGGCCCACAGGCAGAGCGAGCTGAGAGCAGAGCGGGCAGAGAGAGAATGTCTTCATCATGAACGGAATAGGAATGACGCCCCACTGGGGTCTATTAGGGAGCATTTAAAAACAATGGCAGCCTTCACCGACTTCCATGCCGAGAAGCAAAGGCAAAGCACCTAAAGTCCCTTTTTTATCACAGCAGTGGGCTTGAGGTCAGTGCGGTGACATGTTAAGGGCCTATGATATCCTCTAAGGTGTTTGGTGCAGCCGTTTGGTGTGGCCGAAGGGAGGGTAAACTGACCACACCTTTAGGGTAACCATATGACAAAACGATCTGAGTTTGTGAAAGTAATATGGCAGAAAAAGTACTTGGTCCTGATTGGCATTGACTTGGACAATTAGGTCGGTGAACAACAGCCGTACATTGGCCAGACGTTACAATAGCCAGACGTTACACTGGCCAGACATTACGGCAGCCTGACGTTACGGCGCCCTGACGTTACTGAGGCCTGACGTTACGGTGGCCTGACGTTACTGAGGCCTGACGTTACGGCGCCCTGACGTTACTGAGGCCTGACGTTACGGCGGCCTGACGTTACAGGGGCCTGACGTTACAGGGGCCTGACGTTACAGGGGCCTGACGTTACAGGGGCCTGACGTTACGGCGGCCTGACGTTACAGGGGCCTGACGTTACAGGGGCCTGACGTTACAGGGGCCTGACGTTACGACGGCCTGATGTTACGGCGGTCTGACGTTATGGGGGCCAGATGTTACGGCGGTCTGACGTTATGGTGACCTGACGTTACGGTGGCCTGACATCACAGAGGTCAGTTCTCATTTAAACTGCACTTAGTACATGTACTTCCTGTATCCCTGATGAATCAGGTGTCATCCATTTTTAGCTCTCTGCTGACGGAATTCTCCGCTCGACGTGGCGCTCATTAAAATTGTATTGGAAAGGTGCCATTTTCACTTATTAGCTTAATTGTCTGGTTATGTAGATGGGACAGATGACATTGAAGGTGTCTGTGCCAAAGGACATGTACAATCGCTATAGTCAGGCCTGACGTTTGAAAGAAGCCCATCACTTGCTGGACATGATTCATACACCAAGCCCCTGAATTAGGCCACAGACAAATTAAATGAGCTTGCTCATAAATTATGGCAGTAGGGGGTGATACATCAGCGTCGTACTAGTCATCAATCACCCAGGGGTGGAACTATTCACGTCGCTCCGCGTACAGCAGCTACCTGACTAGCGAGCTGGTGTCGTTCATGTTCGGCTTCCTGCTCACCTCATTCAGTTTCTCCAAGCTGCGGGATGAGTGCTTCTGTAACAGTCTCAGTCGCAAACCTGAGTATTAGCTCAATAATATTAATCGCAATAATACATTTAATTTATAACATGCTTTTCATTGAAAAACATTATCATATTGCTAAAGTTCAGTGATAACTGTGTCAGGGCAAACTTCAGTCATGCTTCCTCACTGTGGCTGATGACAGACACTGTACATGAATGCAGCTCTCCCCTGATGATAGGCACATCAAACAAATTGGAGGACTGTGAGTCATCAATGGCAAGCCATCAAACGGTTATAGTTGACAGGTGTGTTTGAGAACATGTTTTAATATGTCCTTGTGTGTGTGTGTATAGATGTTTGTGAAACATTTATTTATCAAGCTGCATGTGTCTGTACATTTGTGTGTGTCAATTCTTACCATATGCATTTGTGTAAGTGTACATTTGTGTACAAGTTTGCTTAGGTGTTTATATTTGCAGGGCTGAATGAGGGCTGTATGAGGGCTGTATGAGGTCTGTATGAGGACTGTGCGAGTTCTGTATGATGGCTGTATCAGGGTTGTATGAGGTCTGTATAAGGGCTGTGTGAGGGCTGTATTAGGGATGTATGAGGTCTGTATGAGGTATATATGAGGGCTGTATTAGGGCTGTATAAGGGCTGTATGAGGGCTGTATAGGGTTGTATTAGGGCTGTTACAGTGGGTAATACACAGAGTCTTGGAAGAAATTTCCTCTCTCTCATCTGCCCGGCTCTCCATTCCTTCCTCAAGGTCTGTTTGATCGGTACATGACATGTGTGTGAGTCACAGCGAATCTTCCCAACTCTCCCTGTAATGAGAAAGATTACACTTTCACTCAGTTCAACATCTTACAAATACTTTGCCAACACAAACCACCTGATGTAAGAGATATTATGGAGAGGTTTTCTTCCCCCCTCTGAAAAAAAAGCTAGGCCTAACCCTAGCTGTCAGAAATGTTGTGATTACCTCTCAACCACTGACGCAATTTCGTTTTGTTCTTGCTCAAGGTAAAGGGTTGCAAAAGCTCCCTTACTGACCAGCAGTACACGAGCAAAGCATTTTCAAACATTACACTCATCCAACCCCATGATAAATAATAGTTGTATCTTCAATTTATTTTTGTTAATTGATGGATTTCGCAAGTGAATGTGATGACTTCAATGTTGTAGCTACTCAGACTTAGTCATGTATCTTGATTAAACTATTTGGACCTGGGTTCACATAACGTCTCTATTCAAATCACATCAATAATCAGCTGTCTTATTCATCATATTCATTTGGATCATTAAAATGTGTCCATGGGGCAGTAAAGCCTTCGCAGACTATCTAACATACAGCAATCAAGTCCCACACTGACACGAACACATCAAGGAAACCCCCGCGAGTTGAAAAATAACATGCAATCAATCATGAAAATGTCCAAGACTCATCCGACGTCTGAAACAGATGAAAAAATGATGAAAGGAACACAAGTTAGTATATTCTAGGAGGGCAATTCCATAAAAAGCAACAAGGCCCTACTAAAGTATTCTATTGCCAATGATTGACATCCTCTTGAAATGCTTAGGTGCAGGTTAATTGTGTTAGAGGTGAGATCCTATTGCTGCTCTCCCAATCCTTTTAATATGGACCTCTTAACACGACTCAGGATATGACCCAGATGCAGACACAGGAGGTTCAATATTCATAGTAGCTTATTAAAACCACAGGGGGCAGGCAAAAGGCAGGTTGAGGACAGGCAGAGGTTTGTAAACCAGGTCCAAGTCTGATAGGTACAGGGTGGCAGGCAGGCTCAGGGTCAGGACAGGCAGAAGTTCATAAACCAGGTCAGAGTCAGATATGTACAGGACGGCAGGCAGGCTCAGGGTCAGGACAGGCAGAATAGGTCAGAACCGGAAGAACTGGAAAACAGGGCCTAGAGAGAAGAGGAGTACGAGAAAAAACATGCTAGTACTGTCACGCCTGCTCCCGCTCTTCCCCCCTGGCTCCCCAGCATTGCGCACTCCTGCCATCATCATTACGCACACCTGCCTTTCCCCCGTCACGCGCATCAGTGATTATTGGACTCACCTGGACTCAATCACCTCTGTCATTACCTTCCCTATATCTGTCTGGTTCCCCGCTCTGTTCCCTGCTTCTACATGAATGTTCGTATGTCGTTGCTACCCGTGTGCTGACGCTGTTCCTGTCATGTTACCTGTCTGTTCCGCATTAAATGTTCAACTCCCTGTACCTGCTTCTCATCCCCAGCAAACCTTCTACTGTCGTCTGACGACATCAAACTTGTCCTTGTCGTTATAAAAAAGTATAAACACAAAAATGTAGCCTGTAAATTCAGTAATTTGTGTGGTATTAAAAAATATTCAGCTGATATGTAAAATTATGTAGAATTGCATAACATTTTTATAAAAGGCAATATTTCTTGGGCCTGGGAATACGATAATAGATGAATGCAATGCTTTTACTATAAAGGAGATCTTTCCACACCTACTGTTCTTGTCCACAGTGGTCTGCAGACCCACAACCTTCTGGCCCACAGTCCTCTGCTCTATAACAATGTATGCGTTGCCATGTAATGCTTATGTATCAATATTTATAGGTTGAAGAACAGCTTATTGGACGAAGCACAGTTTCTAAAACTGCATATCAAGTCTCTGGTCTGTCCAAGAAGTGAGGGTAAACGGTTGGTCTGTACTCTGCTATCCACTTATGTTTAAATTATCATTTTGGGTATAGGGGATGGTAACTTTTTTTTCAAGCGTTCATTGAGGGTTTAGGTCAAATATATTTTGCTGAAGGGAGAGCCATCAATTCAGAGAGGTCCGGTTTTCTCAATAACGTTCACTCCTAAGAAAACCTTTTCAAAAGGTGTAATCTTGGGCTGGCTGTTTGAAATCCAAAGATAAGAGAATAAGTTTCATCGAGAACGAATCAGACATGTTTATTAGAGGTGGATGAGTGGATGCTGAAGAGCAACATTTCTCCAGAAGAGAAGAATATGTCCGCATTCACAGAGACATTTCAATGAGAAACAAAAGTTCTCATAAAAAATAGACTTAATGTCTTACCACACGTTTCAATGACCAATGCTTTATCGATCAATTCTAGACAATCCCCCAAAATAAAACCAAACTAAATCCAACTCGCTCTCAGCTTGGAAATTGGCATGAATCAGCCACCCACTCCAAACACTCTCCATGTTCTCTCAACATCACACTATTGGCTTGACCCAAAAAAGGACAAAATAAAAGACAAAATAAAATAAAGTGAGGCTTCTCCTCCATACTTCTCAGGTGAACAGCTGGGCTGTGGAATATTTGGCTGGGAGAGAAAAGAAGGCACAGCTGGCTTTCAAAAGGAAGCGCTCCCTGGGAGCCTGTGGGAGGTCACAGCCTGCTAGGCCGTGAAGTGCTGCTCGGCGGGAGCCGCGTGTAATGGCAGAAGGCCTGTGCCACTGTGTTCAGATGTTCCTGCGCTCCACTGGCTGTGGCTCTACCCACAGACACAGACAGCACACACACACAGTAACACACACAGTAACACACACAGTACCACACACACACACACCACACACACACACACACACACACACACACACAAATACAGTAACACACACGCACATACAGTAACACACACACGCACAGTAAAACACACACACAGTAACACACACACAGTAACACACAAACACACAGTAACACACACACACACATACAAACACATACAGTAACACACACACACACAAATACAGTAACACACACAAACAAACAGTAACACACACACAAACAGTAACACACACAAATACAGTAACACACACACACACACACAAATACAGTAACACACACGCAAATACAGTAACACACACACACACACACACACACACACACACACACACACACACACACACACACACACACACACACACACACAAACAATAACACACACACACACAAACAGTAACACACACACAAATACAGTAACACACACACAAATACAGTAACACACACGCACATACAGTAACACACACAGGCACAGTGAAACACACACATGCACAGTAACACACACACACACACACACAGTAACACACAAACACACAGTAACACACACACACATACAAACACATACAGTAACACACACAAACAAACAGTAACACACACACAAACAGTAACACACACACACACACAGTAACACACACAAATACAGTAACACACACACACACAAATACAGTAACACACACGCAAATACAGTAACACACACGCACATACAGTAACACACACAGTAATACACAGTAACACGCACACGCACAGTAACACACACACAGTAACACACACACAGTAAAACACACACGCACACATTAACACACACTCACGCACACAGTAACACACAAACACACACACACAAATACAGTAACACACACAAAAAGTAACACACACACACACACACATAGTAACACACACGCACACAGAAACACACACACACAATAACACACACACAACTCACACACATACAGTAACACATGAGAACAAACACACAAGACATATGCCTACTGTACAAGTGCTAACACACACGCGCATGCACACTCGCAAGCATACACACGCACACACGCCCGCATGCACGCGCACACACATGGATGCACGCGCGCACACACAGAGTACACAAACCTCCCCACTCCTCTCCAAATTCTGTCTGAAGCCAGCACAGACGCACCACTGTCTCTCTCCCCTCCACTCCATGGCAACAGGCTCCACATGATCCACAGCGCTGTTAGAAGACAATGGTGGTGGGTTTAAATGAGCTTTCCAAGGTCTGGGGAGACTTAAGTGAATGCAGGCAGGTAGGTGCCCCTCAAACTGCAACAACAGACTTTTCTCTATTCTCCATCAGCCTCCATCCAATGCCCACGGCACACGTCAAGTAATGACAAACACAAAGAAGTAGAACATGAACACTCCGACCTTCAGTCAACACAATGCGACTTATTATGTGTATTGCACAGTTGGGCACAATTAAATAGCAGGGTTCTACACTAACAATCAATAGAACAGAATGTCCTCCTGTTAAGTCCTCTGCTATATGTATTTATCGACCAGGTGATCCCCAGGTGCCTTACGCAGGTGTGGGTTGAGGGGCATTCGGGCCATAGGTACGCAGCACATCTAACAAGTAGGACGCAGTGGACATGCCCACTGAATGGGTATGAATTGGAAGAAAAGTTTATTGGAAAGTTACCTAGGGGTAATAAATGCACTTGCTGCCTCACAGAGCTGGATGACCCAGGCACCAGAGGACCGGATCACTGGCGTCAAAACCCCAGCGTCAGCAGTCCTCTGACAGTGACGAATAGAAACAAAGACAGGTGTGAGTGGCAGTCAGCGGAGTGGGACTGCACCATGGGACTGCACCGTGTGTCCACCAACGACACAAATCTGGTGACTGGAGCCCTCTGTGACAACCCCAATCAGTCGCTTGATATTCTCCCCAAGTTCTCTCCTCTATGTCCCACAGTGACTCCGATGTCAGTGGAGAGCAACCTTTCAGGAAATCAATTCTTATTGGTCGCTTATAACAAAGTCCTGTCGTCATAAGGCAAGTTGACATTGCGATCCAAACAATCAAAAATCACAATTTAAAAAATTAAATATGTCACTTATTAGACCGTGAATTGGGACAGAGGACACATGGATTCTGAATATATCTTCTGGGACCAGGCATTTGCACAGTTTAGTTTCAAACGTGTACTTTTTATTGTAATGTCCTCATTGACAGTTGCTTAGTGAGCTGCGAGATAAAAGCAGTAACTTTTGTTTTCAGTGTTAACGAGATATCAAAGTAATAACTGTTGTTTGTCGTGTTAAATCCTCAGTAAATATGACAATATAAGTATTATTATGTGTGTTGTTATTGTAACCCCAACATAAATTTTTACCAGCGACTGGCCAAAGGCTATATTGTTGTGTACGGAGAAAATTAAATATTGATAAAGCTGCAGTTTTCACCCCCAGATTTCATTGTTAACAAATATGTTTTGTTTGCAAAACAATTTTGCCTTTAATAATTCATCCAAAGGGGGAGAGGCTATTATCATTCAGTGTCAGCATCCCACTGACTGTTGAAGTCAGAGATCATGTCCTTTTCACTGACAATACATGCAAAACCTGTGTCGTCTTCCATATATTATTGAAAGACATTCTGCAAGGTTGTTTTAGACATGGGCACGTGGACCGATTCATAACATGCACGGAACTGACCCGAAGTCTGTCTCTTTGTACAATCAAGAGACGTTACGTGACAACACTAGAAAATATGTGTTTACATTCATATGCTGTTTGGGGATTTTAGCATACACTTTGCCTTTCACTGTTGCTAAATGAATGAGTAGTTATTCAATAGACATTCATTAACTGCCTGCCAAGACTAATCTTACTTTTAGATTAATAGTCTGGTACACAACATCACAATGTCAACAGTAGTGTCATTTTGATTTACCAGCATTTATATGAACGATAAAACCAAACTGATTGATAATTCAACCGGAACAAGCTGCATTTAAAGGGTACGTGAATTTGAATACCACAAATCACACTAAAAAGATCACAATGTTCTGGAACGGGGGCTATAACATTATGTATTGGCTTCCTGTTCACCATAAATGTACCCAGGCTGCATACGTGACTCGGCTTGGGACCATGACTGTGACCCTGAAGACTGTCAATTATTCTTTATTTGTTATGGGGGGTTGAAACAAGAGTGCAAACAGGAGCCAGTTATGACCGGTTACCACATTAACCAGATGGAAAATCCAAAAACGTATTGACTATTCTGTCATCCGTTGGTAACATTCCATGAATGGGCCCTGGAGGAGGAATGGGAGGTGAAGGTAGAGGAGAACATTGACTGCTGTTGGCTGGATTTACTGGTAGGGAGAGCTGCTGTTGGCTGGATTTACTGGTAGGGAGAGCTGCTGTTGGCTGGATTTACTGGTAGGGAGAGCTGCTGTTGGCTGGATTTACTGGTAGGGAGAGCTTCTGTTGGCTGGATTTACTGGTAGGGAGAGCTGCTGTTGGCTGGATTTACTGGTAGGGAGAGCTGCTGTTGGCTGGATTTACTGGTAGGGAGAGCTGCTGTTGTCTGGATTTACTGGTAGGGAGAGCTTCTGTTGGCTGGATTTACTGGTAGGGAGAGCTGCTGTTGGCTGGATTTACTGGTAGGGAGAGCTGCTGTTGGCTGGATTTACTGGTAGGGAGAGCTGCTGCTGGCTGGATTTACTGGTAGGGAGAGCTACTGTTGGCTGGATTTACTGGTAGGGAGAGCTGCTGTTGGCTGATTTACTGGTAGGGAGAGCTGCTGTTGGCTGATTTACTGGTAGGGATAGCTGCTGTTAGCTGATTTACTGGTAGGGAGAGCTGATGTTAGCTGATTTACTGGTAGGGAGAGCTGCTGTTGGCTGATTTATTGGTAGGGAGAGCTGATGTTAGCTGATTTACTGGTAGGGAGAGCTGCTGTTGGCTGATTTACTGGTAGGGAGAGCTGCTGTTTGCTGATTTACTGGTAGGGAGAGCTGATGTTAGCTGATTTACTGGTAGGGAGAGCTGATGTTAGCTGATTTACTGGTAGGGAAAGCTGATGTTAGCTGATTTACTGGTAGGGAGAGCTGCTTTTGGCTGATTTACTGGTAGTGAGAGCTGATGTTAGCTGATTTACTGGTAGGGAGAGCTGATGTTAGCTGATTTACTGGTAGTGAGAGCTGATGTTAGCTGATTTACTGGTAGGGAGAGCTGCTTTTGGCTGATTTACTGGTAGGGAGAGCTGATGTTAGCTGATTTACTGGTAGGGAGAGCTGATGTTAGCTGATTTACTGGTAGGGAGAGCTGATGTTAGCTGATTTACTGCTAGGGAGAGCTGATGTTAGCTGATTTACTGGTAGGGAGAGCTGCTGTTGGCTGATTTATTGGTAGGGAGAGCTGATGTTAGCTGATTTACTGGTAGGGAGAGCTGCTGTTGGCTGATTTACTGGTAGGGAGAGCTGCTGTTTGCTGATTTACTGGTAGGGAGAGCTGATGTTAGCTGATTTACTGGTAGGGAGAGCTGATGTTAGCTGATTTACTGGTAGGGAAAGCTGATGTTAGCTGATTTACTGGTAGGGAGAGCTGATGTTAGCTGATTTACTGGTAGTGAGAGCTGTTGTTAGCTGATTTACTGGTAGGGAAAGCTGATGTTAGCTGATTTACTGGTAGGGAGAGCTGATGTTAGCTGATTTACTGGTAGGGAGAGCTGATGTTAGCTGATTTACTGGTAGTGAGAGCTGATGTTAGCTGATTTACTGGTAGGGAGAGCTGATGTTAGCTGATTTACTGGTAGGGAGAGCTGATGTTAGCTGATTTACTGGTAGGGAGAGCTGATGTTAGCTGATTTACTGGTAGGGAGAGCTGCTTATCTCGCCGCTGCCACTCTGCTTCACAGGTCAGCTGCTCTCACCGGATCCCATTAACATGCCGGTCCACCTTGTGGCATACTTTAGTGGGTGCACCGCCGCCACTGACATCGCCCATCGGAACGACTTTGCAGGCAGACACGTTTCCTTGGAACAGTGAAGGAAGTGTAGAGGAGGAGGACTGGAAACAACATACAGAACAAACTCAAAGGAAAATGAATCAGAGAGGGAAATACAGGAAGCACATGAAAGTTAAAATGTTTCTTTTTATCTTTGGTTATCTTCACGGTTTTCACATTTCCTAGAAGTGAAATTCCTCCAAAGAGAAAAAGGAGCCTTGTACTATTCCGACCTTCACAACAGCATGACACACAATGACATGGTTTTGTAAGGGGGTCAAAGGTTATTGCAGCAGACATTACACAGCTCGACTCCGAGTACACCACAAAGCCCAGTCAGTCCTGTTGCTCCCTCTCTGGCCCAAATTCACCACAGCCTGAATCACACTTCAGGGACAACCAATGGACATCATGACATAAATGTGTTTTATAGCACAGCTGCTGGGGGCAGGCTGTTTTTTTATGCTTTCTGGCCCCAAAAACATGGCCACCTGCTCGGCATATAAACCTCCTCTGCCTGCCTGCCTGCCCGCCTGCCTTCATGGGCACGCTCCGCGACAAACAAAGACATACGAGGGCGGCGCAGACAGAAGCCCACTGAGACAAAATGGCCGCACGGCTGCATATGCTTCGATCCTAGGCCCCATTCAAGTGGATTCCAACAACTCCTTGGCTGCAGGGTGACTAAGAAGCCCCGGGGAACGGACTTGCTAGGTTCAGGGTCTCTCCCCCATCTGCTCCTTTCCCCCTCACTTCCTCCCATAATGGGCCTGCCCTGTACGTGTCACTTCTAGACATCTCTGTTTGCCTAACCTTCAGGGATGCACCAGCGATTACATCAACCCCAAACGGAGATACCATGATATGGAATGTGGAACTCACCTAGGTTGTGTGAATGAGAAGAAGTAGTTACTGAAATTTGGGAGCTCACCACCACATGCCCACTCCAGCACCTACTCTTCTGGTGAATGGGTACTTGTGAGTGGAGCAGAGATGCGAAGGTCACGGCCAGGGTTTGGTAAGAGGGCTTACGAAAGAGTCCTCTCTCTCTCTCGACAGGGCTGCATTATTCTCTCTGCCAAGGAACAATATGGACGTTTATGAAACATGACGAATTTGCCAAGGCTGTACAGTGTACATGAAATACCACTGAGGAAGCTGCCCCAGCGTGGAAGAGCTACCCCTAATACCAGCTGTCACCTTGTGCCAGTCCCTCTGCTCCCAAGAAGGACTGAGAGACAGAAAATATGTCTGCACACATTATGTTGTGATGGTGATAAACCTACACGGCCATGTGGGCATCTGGGTATGCAGGCATGTGCATGGGCACGTGTGGGCAGTGTGCCACGGCAGGTTGGTGCATGAGCAGGGCATCCAGGAGGGTGAGGGTACAGACGTAGAGATGACAGGATGTTGTCATACATTATCTCTGTGTCACAGGGATCGGTGCTGGCAGACTATGGCACCGTCACCTGTGTGCTGACTCGCTGTGTGCATATTTACTCAAGCTGAGATGCTACCGGTGGGTTATAACTCAGACTCAGTCCTCCTGCCATTCCTCAGTGAGTGAGTCAGACAGACACTCAATAGCTTTGTGCATAGAGAAAGCCCCAGCCTCATTCAACAGTTTGTAAGCATACTACATGTCTAGGGTCTGAGCACTAGGTTTGACAATAGACATCTGGACATGAATAAAAAGGCTACAAAAAAACAATTCTACCTCAAGACACTTCACGTTGATTACTATTCCCAGAAAACGAGAAAATAAAACTTTTTTTGTCCTTGGATAGTCACAACAATGTCCTAGAGCAGGGTTTCCCAAACTCGGTCCTGGGGCCCCTCCTGGGTGCACGTTTCGTTTTTCGTCCCTGCACTACACAGCTGATTCAAATAACTAACTCATCATCAAGCTTTGAATATATTAATCAGCTGTGTAGTGCAAGGACGAAAAACTAAACGTGCACCAAGGGGAGGCCCCAGGACCGAATTTGGGAAACCCTGTCCTAGAGAAAGAATTTAAGTGGTGAAGTATCTGCCCATTATATTCATGCTGGGCTAAAGTGGTGCAGTATCTGCCCATTATATTCATGCTGGGCTAAAGTGGTGCAGTATCTGCCCATGAAGGCTAAAGTGGTGCAGTATCTGCCCATTATATTCATGCTGGGCTAAAGTGGTGCAGTATCTGCCCATGAAGGCTAAAGTGGTGCAGTATCTGCCCATTATATTCATGCTGAGCTAAAGTGGTGCAGTATCTGCCCATGAAGGCTAAAGTGGTGCAGTATCTGCCCATTATATTCATGCTGGGCTAAAGTGGTGCAGTATCTGCCCATGAAGGCTAAAGTGGTGCAGTATCTGCCCATTATATTCATGCTGGGCTAAAGTGGTGAAGTATCTGAAGTGCTGAAGGGCATCCACCTGGGTACACTTGCATTCTATGACTAGAGACATTCAACACCAAATAAATCAATGAAAGATAAAGTTAATCTAACAGTAGACATTCAGAAAATAAGCCTCTTTTTCATGTAATGCTTAAAAAATATATATGCAAATGACATTGCATCAATATCTTAATAAAACAATATTATTTTGAGTATTTGGTAATTTTTTTCTTTGCTTTAAGCTTAAGTTATCATGATCTCTCATGTTTTTATGAGCTTTTTCAGTCTCTCTATTCTCTGATAGTCATACCTTTTGGTCCATTTACTTAGCAGAGCTATGAAAGCCTCTTGACTGCAGTAGTCCGTCTCTTCTTCTTTATCTCTGCTGGCTATGCCAATGCAGGTCAGTCCTGGCTGCTAGGGGAAGTGGACAGAGGGGGAGATAAAAGCCTACTGTACTTTGCTTGCATGTTTGCTTTCTTGCACACATTGAACCTTTCAGTGCAAACTAAGTCCTGTTCTGTTTCAACTGGAGCATTATTAATGAATATGGGGTTAAGACGCTGTGGCTCCAAAATGATAGCAGACCTGAATAGAATGCCTACTTAATTTTTTCAGGAATGTGTGCAAGTGTGTATGTGCATGCATGTGGGTGTGCATGTGTTTGTGCGTTCTCCGCTGGGACTAGTTCAGCTAAGGGGCGAGAACAGAGTCAAACTTTGGGAAGGGCTTAATGTACTTCGGAGTGAACCTGGTCTTAAGAAAGCCTTTTTATGAAAACTGTTTTTATTCAGGCTTCCACTTCTAGAAGGGCACTTACTCAATTACCAAGCTTTCTCCCTCCCTCCATCCACCCCACCTTCCATATTCTTGGGCCTGCATCCCGGCTGCTTGTACATGCATCCCCACAGGCTAAGAGTATGGGCCGCTTAGTGGAGCAACGTTGGGCAAATCAGTGAGAATTCAGTGTGTTGTTGGGAGCTTTCTACATGGATATTCAAACATTTCAATCAGTAAGCATAACCAGATGCAACAAACTGAACACTGATATTTTGGGGACTACCCTATTTCAGCAATAATGTATGGACAAAATACACACTATACCAGGGAGTATTCAACTCTTACCCTACGAGGTCCAGAACCTGCTGTTTTTCTGACCTAACTGATCATTAATTGCACACCTGGTGTCCCAGGTCTAAATCAGTCCTTGATTAGAGGGGAACATTGAAAAAATGCAGTGGAACTGGCTTCGAGGTCCAGAGTTGAGTTTGACGGTAATATACTATACAAGGCATACTATACATACTATACTACACATACTATACTATAATATACACACTATACTATAAATACTATAATATACAGACTATATTATACATACTATACTATAATACTATACCATACATACAATACTATACATACGATGCTATAATACTATACACACTGTACTATGCATACTAATTATACTATATATACTACACTATAATATAATATACTATACATACTATAAAAACTATACATACTATAATATACATATAATACTATACACGCTATACTATATTATACATAAAATACTATAAATACATCAACTATACATACTATACTAAAATATACTATACATACCATACATACTATAATATACAAACAATAGTACACGTACTATATACACTATACAAACATTTCTGAAGGAGTGCCACGCCTAGGTCTGGCAAGTGCATATTTTCTAATTCCTTGTTTGAATTAACTATACACCACATAAAACAAACAAGGTACATTCTTACATTTTATATATATCACTCTTCCTTCCTTCCTTCCTTCGTCCCTCCCAGGCAACTGACACAGTACTTTGGGGCCGATTCAGATGTAGGAATTTATGCCTTTCCTACAAAAATCTCAGTATTTGATATTCAGACTTACCTTATTCAGTTGCGTAACGTGCTCTACAGGTGTGGCTACCTTGCACGTTTTGAATAAATGTAAATCAACAGCTGAAAACCCTCCCATTTGCTGGCCAACAGGTTTTCTCATGGAGTTTTCATCCAATAGGGTTTTCAGTACATTTATCTTAAGCCATCCCTTTAAATACGCTGTACCTTTTAGTTAGAATTTTGTCGACAGACTCACTAGAATGTATTGGGAGAATGGATTCAGAATATCAGGGATCAATTAAAGAAAACTATCTAAATTGCCACATTCAGTTCTTCAACACATGGTAATTATAATAAGGGAGCTGTGAGTTTCTTGTTGTTTACGCCGGTAAACAGGAACAATACCAACTGGTGAGAAAACATAAGGGAGTAATATATAAAGGGGAGGAAATTAAGTCCAGGTGTGAATCATAATGATTAACAGGTGCGCGTAATGATGAGTGCCAGGTGTGCGTAATGATGAATCGCAGGACCGGTGGTTCAAATTCTGGCAACGTTGCACGCCGAAGGGGAGGAGCAGGAGAAGATGTGACAGTACTTCCCATCTGATGTGCAGCTCCAGCCGCAGGACGATGCCGAACATAGGGACGACCCCGAGGACGAGGAGCGGGTCGGTCCGGACTTCAAAGGTGGAAATTCCGGAGGATGTTGCGGTCCAGAATGTCCTCCGCCGCTCCTCTGGGCTATGCTCCTCCCAGTCCACCAGATACTGGAGCAGGGACATTATCAGCTAGGGGACCAGGAACCACTTGTTTGAGAAGGGAGACATGAAAAGAGTGTGAGATGCGATAGTGACTGGGTAGTTGTAACCTGTATGTCACCTCGTTGACCCTCCGGAGAAACTTGACCCACAAACCGGGGGCT
This sequence comes from Salvelinus fontinalis, assembly GCF_029448725.1. Lineage (NCBI taxonomy): Eukaryota > Metazoa > Chordata > Actinopteri > Salmoniformes > Salmonidae > Salvelinus > Salvelinus fontinalis. The sequence continues at coordinate 58,495,160 of NC_074670.1, read as the reverse complement.
CAGTTTCTTGCAGGGGCAGGCGGAGTGGGAGGATCCTGGTAGAGAGCCAGACGCGGTCCCCAGGATGGAACACAGGGGTCTCACTGCAGTGGCGCTCCTTCTGACGATGGACGGCGCGCTGGAGTCTCACGTGCGCATCACTCAACACCTTCTCCACGCGCCGGAACAACTCATCTACCGCAGGAGCCGCGGTCTGGCCCGGAGTCCACGGGGCCAGCTGGAAACCCAAAACACACTGGAAGGGCGTCAACCTAGTGGAGGAGTGACGTAGGCAGTTCTGGGCGTACTCTGCCCAGGGAAGGAATCGTACCCACTCACCCTGCCGATCCTGACAGTGACTCCCCAGGAACCTCCCCAGCTCCTGGTTCATCCTTTCCACCTGCCCATTGGACTAAGGCCGATACCCGGAAGTGAGGCTGACCGTGATCCCGAGCTTCTCCATGAAGGCCCTCCAAACTCGTGATGTGAATTTGGGGCCACGGTCGGAGACGATGTCCTCCGGAAGGCCATAATGCTGGAAGAGTGCCTCAAAAACCTGGAGAGCAGTGGGGAGACTAGGAAGAGGGATTAATCGACATGACTTGGAAAATCTATCCACTACCGCCTGAATAGTGGTGAAACCATCAGAGGGGGGAAGATCGGTTACAAAGTCAATGGATAGATGTGACCAAGGTCGCTGAGGCACGGGAAGCGGCAGGAGCTTCCCTGCTGGAGCATTCCGGGGGGACACCTCGTTGATGAATGCCTGGAACACTGAATGAGCATTGGCTAAGCCAAAGGGCATAACGAAATCCTCGTAGTGACCAGATCTTTGGTGAAGATCTGAGCCCCGCGGAGCTTCTCTATGGCTGACGGAACCAACGGGAGAGGGTACCGATACTTCTTGGTGATGTCATTGAGTCCGGTAATTGATACATGGGCGTCATCCTCCCTTCTTCTTGACCATGAAGAGGAAACCAGCCGATGCAGGGGACATGGATGTGCGGAGGAAACCCTGTTGGAGCGCCTCTTGAATGTAATCCTCCATGGCCTGGTTCTCAGCCACAGGCAGAGGGTAGGTGTGTCTGCGTGGAGGTGTAGCACCGGAAAACAGGTCGAATGCACAGTCCCAGCGGCGTTGAGGAGGGAGACAAGTAGCGCGGGTCTTGGAGAATACCTCCTTAAGGTCCTGGTATTCGTCTGGGATGTTGGGCTGAAGGGTAACCATAGGACTCTCAACCGACGTGGAACCACAGGGGACAGGGAAGCAGGTCTTCCGGCATTCAGGTGACCAGTCAGTGATTTTCATCCTCAACCATAAGATGATAGGGTTATGGAATTGGAGCCAAGGGAGGCAGAGGATGATTTTGTGACCTGGTGCACTTGTGATGAAGAAAGAGATGCTCTCCTGGTGATTGGACTCCACGGTGAGGGTGAGTGGTGTTTGTGATAGTCCCAGATCCTAATGGCCGACAGTCGAGTCCTTGAACCGGAAAAGGATAGGAGAGCGGATAGATGGCAATGTTGAGGGAGGAGGCAAGGGTCTGATCCATAAAGTTTCCCGCGGCGCCGGAATCCACTAAAGCTGTAGACACAGTACGAGGGACATGGGAGTGATTGACACCGAAAAGAGTCTAGTATGAGTGCGTCCAGGGTGAGGTTGTCATCCCGACAGACCAGTTCCATCTGGACCTCCCCATGCAGACCTCTTCTGAATAACGTGCGAAGCGCCGGCTCATTCCATCCACTGGAAGCTGCTACTGTCCGGAAGGTGAGTGCATACTTAGCAGCAGTCTGATTCCCCTGCTGTAGCTGTAACAGACGGGCACCTCCCTCTGCCCTCCGCGGGATGATCGAAAATGCATTTAAACAGAGTCATGAACCTCTCATAAGAATCTAGCTCCTCCTCTTCCCTCTCCCAGACAGCAAACTGCACTGCTTCTTGACACAATGCTCACTTAACCCGGAAGCCTGCCGCACCAATGTGTCGGAGGAAACACTGTACACTGGGCAACCGTGGCAGTGTGCATTGCACCCGGCCCGCCACAGGAGTCGCTAGAGCGCGATGGGACAAGGACTACCTGGCCGGCCAAACCCTCCCCTAACCCGGACGATACTGGGCCAATTGTGCGCTGCCTCATGGGTCTCCCGGTCACGGCCGGCTTCGACACAGCCTGGGATCGAACCTGGATCTGTAGTGACTCAGATAGCACTGCGATTCAGTGCCTTGGAATGGTGCGCCACTTGGGTGTGCCACATAGTACAAAAGTTGACCTATTCTAATGGTCAACTTGTCCGTCTATGTGAGAAAGAAATATTCTAAACATAGTCTGGGATAGTTGTGGGATGCGATAGATACCAAAATGATAAAACCACTAGAATCATTTGTTTTTTTAAAGCAATGAGGCTGATGCAACAGATCAGAACATTTAGCTTAAAATGTTGATAAACTATTAGGCTATTTCTTCACATTATTTATTTTTATTTTTTTAAATTTTCCCCTTTTCTCCCCAATTTTCGTGGTATCCAATCGCTAGTAATTACTATCTTGTCTCATCGCTACAACTCCCGTACGGGCTCGGGAGAGACGAAGGTCAAAAGCCATGCGTCCTCCGAAGCACAACCCAACCAAGCCGCACTGCTTCTTAACACAGCGCGCCTCCAACCCGGAAGCCAGCCGCACCAATGTGTCGGAGGAAACACCGTGCACCCGCCCCCCTCGGTTAGCGCGCACTGCGCCAGGCCCGCCACAGGAGTCGCTGGAGTGCGATGAGACAAGGATATCCCTACCGGCCAAACCCTCCCTAACCCGGACGACGCTAAGCCAATTGTGCGTCGCCCCACGGACCTCCCGGTCACGGCGCCACCCGGGAGGCCCTATTTCTTCACATTATAAGCACAGTAATGCGCACATGGTTGTAGACTTTAAGCGCGAATGTTCCAAAATACAATCATTTAGTGGGAAAACACCACTCTCAAAAGTGACCGCAAATGTGATTATGCATGTAATGTTTTATTATAAAGGTGCATTTTTATGGTGAAAATGTGTATGCTAGTTAGGCTATGTATGCTAGTTAGGCTCTACACCGGTTGTAAAGCGGATTGATGTTCTTAATTTTAAGAAGTTATTTGGCCACTTTAGTTGTAATACAAACCAAAACATATAGGCCTTTGGGCTAGGCTACATGTTTTGATTTAGAATGGACCATTATCATGCACCTGTTTTGAAACAGGGGTACGGGAAACAATATGTCATCTGTGCACTTAAATAGCAAATGGAGGATGATTTTCCCGAGGTTCATTTTCATGCCAGACATGTAGGCTATTGTCCTGATGTAAAGAGAAGCAATGTGCTTAATATTAGGAAAGTTGAGAAATAAATATCGTAGGCCTAGCCTATAGAAAGCTGATGGGATCCTCCTCTTTTTAATAGAGGCCATCAAAACTCTGTTTTCTCACACAATTGCATAGTCTATAGAAATGTTGCACAACATGAGCTCATGGGCTCTCATGAAGTGTTTGATTAGATTTTCAAATACATTTGCATAAATGTCATAGTGATTTGTCAGACAATAGAAGGCATAGAACCAGGCAGTTAGTACAATTGGTAGGCTACTAATGATCATCAGTGGCATCAGAGCTTGAATAAACCTAGTAACCGATCACATGGAAATTGACTGCCGTCATAACTCGTGACCACCGGTGTGGCGGTAATATGGTCACCGTAACATCCCTAGTTGATACTGATAATGGTCAATATTCAACATGATAGAAATAGGAAACAGAGAAAGTCAGGGTAGCCTATAAATAATACATTTGAGAGTACCCATCCCTGAAAGTTAAAAGGCTATACAATTTAAATTCTGCATAATGGTAAGGCATTTGATCAACTTTATGGTGGGAAATTTGATAGGTTGAAATGCTTCAGTTTGCTGCCATATGACTGGTTTCACATGTGTCTCTAGTGATTACAAGGTAAAATAGATCTTAAACAAGTGTCACGCCCTGACCTGAGTATTCTTTGTTTTCTTCATATTTTTGGTTAGGTCAGGGTGTGACGAGGGTGGTTTGTGTGTTTTTGTCTCGTCTAGGGTGTTTGTACAGTCTAGGTTTTTTTTGTAGATTTATGGGGTTGTGTTCATTCTAGGTGTTTATGTAAGTCTATGGTTGCCTAGATTGGTTCTCAGAGGCAGGTGTTTATCGTTGTCTCTGATTGGGAACCATATATAGACAGCCATGTGTCAGTGTTTGTGCCACACGGGACTGTTTCGGTTTGTTCACGTTTATTGTTTTTGTATATGTGTTCAGGTTCAGTTTTTCCCTATTAAAACATGGACACCTACCACGCTGCGTATTGGTCCGATCCTTGCTACACCTCTTCAGAGGAAGAAGAGGAAGACAGCCGTTACAACAAGTGTCATTTATATTTACAATTCCCTTATCCAAACAGATTACTAATTTACCTAGCTTTTATCAATAGCTCTTATCAAGATGTAAATTACAGTGCATGGAGAATGGTGTTATTTATATAGGAAGTAAATGCTATTTCCACTTGGAACCGGTAGGTTCGCTATACTTTATTCATGGTTTCCTCGCACGCAAAGGTGGTGGCATTATGAGGGAATCAAATCAAGGTCAGAATACGGCATATCTGTAGACACACCTCCGCCACACCTTCATTTATTCAACCTCCACCCCAAACGAATAGCGGGTGAATAGCATGCTATTCTCATGCTTATATTCAAGGTTTGAATACGCATGGAAAGAAAAGTGCATAAAAAAGAAATTACATTCCATTTACGTGCGCTTAACTCAGGTCGGAATTCCCCCTTTGAGCAAAGACCCAAGTTTGCCAGATAAAAGTGCCTTCCCTTCAGTCCTGTTATACACCGCACATCCCCAAAAAGATGTGCTACCTCTTTCCTCTCTATTGGAGCAGCTCCCATTTTCTCTTGAAGGGTCACTGACTGTCTGCCTAATGGAACTTCTGACAAAAGAGGAGTCTGCCTCAGTGATTTAAAGATGGGTGCCAGGGAGGAAGGGAAGGAAAGAGGGAGATGGGTTAGAATGGAAGGTGTGTGTGGACGATATATTTGGCTGATGGCACTTTACTTTGAGCCCATTCTCCCCAATTAATGTATGCAACTGAATAAATGGAATGGTATCAAATGCATCAAACACATGGTTTACATGTGTTTTATAACATTCCATTTGCTCCATTCCAGCCATTATGATGAGCCTTCCTTCCCTCACGAGCCTCCTGTGGTGGGTGGGAGATATAGAAAGATGGGTGCCTAGGAGGAAAGCAGGAAGAGAGGGAGATAGAGAGGAGCGATAGGGGTGTGTGGATAGGAGACATGCACATATTCTGACAGGTAGTAGCCTATCCTGTGACAACCCCTCCCAGCTGGCAAGAGACTACTCCTCCTGGATCTGGTTTCTGGTTGCGTGTGGTTTGGGGGAGATAGAGATATTGAGGGATGGGGGAGTTGGGGGATTTACAGGACCATGTTGGGGGCTACAGTGAGCTCCACAGCCCCAGGGCAGACAGGAGAAAAGAGCCCAGCTCACTGCCCGTTTGCTAGGGAGGGGAGAGGAGGAGAGACACTATGCCAGGAAGACAGAGACCCACATCCAGTGTCATAAGCAGCCTCAGCAGTCTGGAGAGGAGATAGACATCTTGGCACTTCAGTGATCTAAAGGTCTATGATGAAGGAGGAAACACAAACAACCCCTGGTCGGTCCCTAAATCTGATATGGTACCTAACATAATGCTTAAATGTATCATTTTTTTCTGAACTAGTGCCAAAGGTAGATTCTGGACACTGCCACAGACGTACAAATGAAAGCAAGAGGTTTGGTTCCATACACTGGTACCAGAATTACAGTGTTGGCTGGCGATAATGAATCAAAATCAAATGAAATGTTATTGGTCACATACACATATTTAGCAGATGTTATTGTGGATGTAGCACAATCCCACTGGTTCAACATCACATTGGGTTTAACAGGCTGATTAAATTCACTGCAGGTTTCACTTCTGCATGTCTTTGTGATGGTCATCCGATGATCAGTGGGCTGTTGTTAAAGCGCACACCTGGAGGACGTCAGATTTATACATTTAGATTCTGTTTCCGAGACACATGCTGACACACATGCGTGCAGCTCAACAAAAGGTGGCCTCCAACTCCGAGACAGAATTAGATAAGGTAAGTAGGGAGTCTTCGTCTCTCCATCCACACACCTTAATATTCCTGTTATTTTCATTTTAAAGCAACGGAATTATGTTGTACTCTCCTGACAGCTGATCTGTCAGCACGTGCATTAGGAACACTGGTGCATTTATTAGGGTGCGAGAGAGAGCGAGGGAGAGAGCGTAAGAAAGAGAGAGAGATGGAAAGGGAGGAGAGGAGAGCGTGCGTGTGGGCAGACCCTGACAGGGCTAGTTGACTGCACTTCCAAGCTTTTTACCTGTACAGGGCAACCACTGCCTCATCCTAGTTAGATACTCTCCCTCACCTTCATAAGTGGTACAACCACACAAGACAAATGCAGAGAGAGGAGCGTTTCTTTCTGAATCACCCTGAAAAGTTATTCAGACAAAAACAGACCACATTGGCTGTTGTTGCTGTCATCATCATACAAAGCTATAAGATCAGCAGTAAACTGTTGTTACATTCTAATACTTTAATGCAGGGAAACTTAAATCTGTTTTACCTCATTTCTATCAGCATGTTAAATGTGCAACCACATTAAGGGGTAAAAATAATTCTAGACCACCTTTACTCCACACACACAGACGCGGACAAAGCTCTCCCACGCCCTCCATTTGGCAAATCGGACCACAATTCTATCCTCCTGATTCCTGCTTACAAGCTGAAGCAGATGCCAAACTACAAGACTGTTTTGCTAGCACAGACTGGAATATGTTCTGGGATTCTTCCGATGGCATTGAGGAGTACACCACATCAGTCACTGGCTTGATCAATAAGTGCATCGAGGACGTTGTCCCCACAGTGACCGTACGTACATACTAGAGATCGACCGATTATGATTTTTCAACGCCGATACCGATTATTGGAGGACCAAAAAAGTCGATACTGATTAATTGGCCAATTCTTTTAAATGTATTTGTAATAATGACAATTACAATTACTGAATGAACACTTTTCTTTTACCTTAATATAAGACATCAATAAAATCAATTTAGCCTCAAATAAATAATGAAACATGTTCAATTTGGTTTTAAATAATGCAAAAACAGTGTTGGAGAAGAAAGTAAAAGTGCAATATGTGCCATGTAAAAAAGCTAACATTTAAGTTCCTTGCTCAGAACATGAGAACATATGAAAGCTGGTGGTTCCTTTTAACATGAGTCTTCAATATTCCCAGGTAAGAAGTTTTAGGTTGTAGTTATTATAGGAATTATAGGACTATTTATCTCTATACCATTTGTATTTCATATACCTTTGACTATTGGATGTTCTTATAGGCACTTTAGTACTGCCAGTGTAACAGTATATCTTCCGTCCCTCTCCTCGCCCCTACCTGGGGTCGAACCAGGAACACATCGACAACAGCCACCCTCGAAGCATCGTTAACCTTCGCTTCACAAAAGCCGCGTCCCTTGCAGTACAAGGGGAACAACTATTCCAAGTCTCAGAGCGAGTGACGTCACCGATTGAAACGCTATTAGCGCACACCCCGCTAACTAGCTAGCCATTTCACATCGGTTACACCAGACTAATCTCGGGAGTTTATAGGCTTGAAGTCATAAACAGCTCAATGCTTGAAGCATTGCGAAGAGCTGCTGGCAAACGCACGAAAGTACTGTTTGAATGAATGCTTACGAGCCTGCTGCTGCCTACCATCGCTCAGTCAGACTGCTCTATCAAATATCAAATCAGACTTAATTATAACTTAATAACACACAGAAATACGAGCCTTTGGTCATTGATATGGTCGAATCCAGAAACTATTATTTCGAAAACAAAACGTTTTGTTCAGTGAAATACGGAACCGTTCCGTAGTCTATCTAACGGTGTCATCCCTAAGTCTAAATATTGCTGTTACATTGTACAACCTTCAATGTTACGTCATAATTATGTACAATTCTGGCAAATTAATTACTGTCTTTGTTAGGAATAAATGGACTTCACACAGTTCGCAACGAGCCAGGCGGCCCAAACTGCTGCATATACCCTGACTGCTTGCACGGAACGCAAGAGAAGTGACACAATTTCGCTAATTAAGAAATTCATGTTAGCAGGCAATATTAACTAAATATGCAGGTTTAAAATTATATACTTGTATATTGATTTTAAAGAAAGGCATTGTAGTTTATGGTTAGGTTAGGTTTGGTGCATCGCCCGTTTGGCGAAGTAGGCTGTGATTCGATGAGAAATTAACAGGCACTGCATCGATTATGTGCAATGCAGGACACGCTAGATAAACTAGTAATATCAACCATGTGTAGTTAAGCAGACCACCATAGTCCCTGTGCCCAAGAACACTAAGGTAATCTGCCTAAATGACTACCAACCCGTAGCACTCACATCTGCATCCATGAAGTGCTTTGAAAGACTGGTCATGGCTCACATCAACACCAATATCCCAGAAATTCTAGACCCACTCCAATCTGCAAATCGAACCAACAGATCCACAGATGATGCAATCTATATTGCACTCCACACTGCCATTTCACACCTGGACAAAAGGAACACTTATGTGAAAATGCTATTCATTGACTACAGCTCAGCGTTCAACACCATAGTGCCCTCAAAGCTCATCACCAAGCTAAGGACCCTGGGACTAAACACCTCCCTCTGCAACTGGATCCTGGACTTCCTGAAGGGTCACCCCAAGGTGGTAAGGGTAGGTACCAACACATCTGCCATGCTGATCCTCAACACGGGGGCCCCTCAGGGGTGCGTGCTCAGTCCCCTCCTGTACTCCATGTTCACTGCACAGCCAGGCACAACTCTAACACCATCATTCAATTTGCCAATGACACAACAGTGGTAGGCCTGATCACCGACAACGACGAGAATTACTATAGGGAGGAGATCAGAGACCTGGCCGTGTGGTGCCAGGACAACAACCTCTCCCTTAACATGATCAGGACAAAGGAGATGATTGTGGACTACAGGAAAAAGAGGACCGAGCACGCCCACATTCTCATCGACGGAGCTGCAGTGGAGCTAGTTTGTTGGTGTCCACATCACCAACAAACTAACGTGGTCCAAGTATACCAAGACAGTCATGAAGAGGGCATGACAAACCTATTCCCCCTCAGGAGACTGAAAAGATTTGGCATGGGTCCTCAGATCCTCAAAAGGTTCTACAGCTGCACAATTGAGAGCATCCTGACTGGTTGTATCACTGCCTGGTATGGTAACTGCTCGGCCTCTGACCGCAAGGCGTTACAGAGGGTAGTGCGTACGACCCAGTACATCACCGGGGCCAAGCTTCCTGCCATCCAGGACCGCTATACCAGGCGCTGTCAGAGGAAGGCCTAAAAAATTGTCAAAGACTCCAGCCACTCTAGTCATAGACTGTTCCCTCTTCTACCGCACGGCAAGTGGTACCGGAGCGCCAAGTCTAGGTCCAAGAGGTTTCTAAACAACTTCTACCCCCAAGCCATAAGACTCCTGAACAGCTAATCAAATGGCTACCCAGACTATTTGCATCCCCCCCTCTTCTACATTGCTGCTACTCTGTTATTATCTATGCATAGTCACTTTAGTAACTCTATGTACATGTAACTCTACCTACATGTACATATTACCTCAATTACCTCAACACCGGTACCCATGATATATAGCCCCGCTATTGTTAATTACAGGTTATTTATTTACTCTTTAATTCTTTATTGCTCTTATCTCTTACTTTTTTGTGGGGTATTTTCTTAAAACTGCATTGATGGTTAATGGCTTGTAAGTAAGCATTTTACTGTAAGGTCTACACCTGCTGTATTTGGCTTATGTGACAAATACAATTTGATTTGATTTGAAATAATAAAGAACAGCAGAATGAGGGTAGAGTGAGGGCAGGGTCAGGGTCTGCACCAAAGCTAGTAGCAGTAGGTAGCTGGTGTGTAAAAACAATGTTCCTTGCTAACTGAGTAACGTTCCTCACACTCATACCATATTAAAAAAAACTGTGTACTACATTCTAAGAATGTGGTCTGGTCTGGTGTGGGGCTTATAGTTCGAGACGACTACAAATTAACCTCCAAGAATCAACAATCAACATAATTAGGTTTGTGTTCCGCCACCGTACATCTCTAACTGGAGATCACAGCTTGTCTGGAGCTAAGCCTCCATCTGTCTCCATGCTCCTCCAGCAGATTGAGATGGAAATGAAAATGATCACTGAGGGCTTTGAGAAGAATGAAGAACGTAGTGCGCGTTTCAGTGTGTTTGAGCCTCTGAGTGAGTGTGTGTGTGTGTTTGAGCCTCTGTGTGAGTGAGTGAGTGTGTGTGTTTTGATGTCAGCCTCTCATATGATGATGTCACGTCTGTGCGCAGGGAGTGAACACGCCATTGGAGTGTCATGGGTAGAAGGGGGGAGGAGGGGAATGGGAAGTAACACTAAGAGGCTAAGACAGGAGCAGTTCTCCCCCCATCCATTTAAGAGACACTCCAGGGACAGAGAGAGACATGAACCCAGAGACATGGGAGGAGATGAGGATCACATACACACACACCCTATCCTTCTGTACCTAGTTTAAAGACCTTCCGTGTGTTTTGTCAAAGTACAACAAAATGTTACTTAAAAACAGAAATATAACATTACCTTTTCTTACAAGTAAAATATCCACTCTTCAAAATCCTCACCACAAAATAAGTAGGCTAATAACAATGCCGTGTGTACTTCTGAGGCAAATAGCAGCAGCAATATTGACAACCTGCAACAAAAAAAACTCCAACTTACTTCAATGCAAGGAAATCATGGCATTATTCAATGTCTGAAGATAAATATTTTCCTTATTCCTGTGCCAACTTCATGGGTTGATGGTCATTTCCCTAAGCTACAGTTAGACGTGACAGTGTTGTCTTCTTGCCTTTGACACAGTGCAAGATGAAGGACTGGGGTGTGAAGCTCCAAATATGTTGCCTTTCAAGGCAGTCTCATTTATCATGCACTAACACCGCTAGCACTCAGCAGTCCCTGTCCATAAATCAGCCAGGTACAGGTATCATCTGCTCTGTCATCGAAGGGAGACCGCTATGGAAGAAAGTGAGGAAAGCTGTACTTTACTTACAGCATGTAGGTATAATGCATTATGATGAAGCTATAATGCATTGCAAGACTTGTCATCATCAGATTCAGGTATCATCTGCTCTGCCATAGCAAGGCTATAGCTGAAGGCTATAATGCATTATTGAAGCCGTTATAAAATGCAAAGTAAGACTTATTTTAACCCCTTTATAACGTCTAATCTCAGAATGATTCTCACAACAAAAACATTTTAAAGTAACTTCCCAGTGTTTCCAGATTTCTATGAAATATGACCTATAATTAATTACAATGTTAGTGAAATAGCTTTAGTTCCAAAAAAGGGTAATTAAGCATGTTAAAAAGCTTTTCTGTGTTGCGATGGTGTGGGTGTAATCCAACAACAGAATGGTGTGGGCGCATACCGGTCATTAAAAATATGAATGTGAATAAACCGCAGATTGGCCAGCTCATCCTCCTCAGGCAATGACATCATCATCTATGAGGAAACAGCAAGTATTTTTGAAACTGTCTGAGATTCAAGTTTGAGGTGTTTTTTTAAAGTGTATTTTTCTCCAATTTATGCATTCGCCACAAATACGTGTGTAGGATGAGTAAACAATATTTTTTGGGTATGAGTGAAGAGAATATGAACTTTTGAAAGAGATTTTCAATGGATAGTTACTTTAAGTCAGAGGAAAATTAACAGTCTCATAATAAATCATTATTCCAGTCAGCTAAAGGGTTAACCAAATTAAATTAACACTTGGTAAAAATAACACTTAGTTATGTGTTACCAAAATTACAGGTGATACTCTGTGATTAGATCAGGAAAATAGACATTTAAACAGGGGTTGGTAAAAATCACAGTTTGTTCTTATACTAATAAAATAGGTACAAGTCAATGATAAAGATGCCACTTCTTTCAGAAATCACTTTATATAACAAAGTGGTTATTATTTTGTGTGATATTCCATTAAATACTTTAGTCAGGGACAGTGTGCATAACCATTAAAATGTTTCTTCCTTATGGATAAAAATAAACGTAAAGATGCTACAAATATATATATTTTTTAAGCCAATAAAAGCCTAGTCAATGTGAAAGTCGAGGGTAGGCAGGGCCACGGTATCATACATCATGTCAAAATCGTTACTTTATATTTTCTTTATTCATCATGTCATAATTTTACAAATTACAATATAAAGTTCTAACAAAATTGATTTTTACATTTATTTATGTGGCAGCATTGAACTATTTGGAAGTAATTCACTCGGTTTCTGTGGCAAGGCAGCACTCATGAAATTCAAATCAAATCAAACCATTTCTGTAGCTTAGCAGAATAATAGAAAGTTAAAGTGCACCATCAATGAGTGTGAACGTTGATCCAAACATTCGGCTCTCTTCCTGATTGAGCTAGTAATCAATTGACACCAAATGAATGGCACCTAATAGTTTCACAAGCCCCTGTCTCCTCAATGACTTGCGCAACTCAGACTTTCACAACAATAATTCAACTTTCATGTCAATAAGAGACGTATTAGCATGTACTTAATATGGAAACCGTAGTGCAGAATACCAAAAACACAGGCAGAGCATGAGATGGTTTGGCCCAGTCAGAGGGAGATGGTTTGGCCCAGTCAGAGGGAGATGGTTTGGCCCAGTCAGAGGGAGATGGTTTGGCCCAGTCAGAGGGAGATGGTTTGGCCCAGTCAGAGGGAGATGGTTTGGCCCAGTCAGAGGGAGATGGTTTGGCCCAGTCAGAGGGAGATGGTTTGGCCCAGTCAGAGGGAGATGGTTTGGCCCAGTCAGAGGGAGATGGTTTGGCCCAGTCAGAGGGAGATGGTTTGGCCCAGTCAGAGGGAGATGGTTTGGCCCAGTCAGAGGGAGATGGTTTGGCCCAGTCAGAGGGAGATGGTTTGGCCCAGTCAGAGGGAGATGGTTTGGCCCAGTCAGAGGGAGATGGTTTGGCCCAGTCAGAGGGAGATGGTTTGGATCCTTTAATACCACTGGTGGTTCAGTCCCTTTACAGGTTACTGTTGCCACCTGCAACACTGCTGCTACTCTCTATGCATACACAGCACACATTTATCAACCTACAGCACAAGGGAAATAGCTTGGTCCCAGATCTGTTTGTGCTGCTTAGCTGAGAGTTGGCTATTCAGCACTAACAGATCTGGGACCAGGCTACAGGGGAAAATATAATAATCACAAAAGGGGAAAGTAGCTTTAGTCTCTGATTTCATTGTACCAGTAAATCAAGAATGAGATATCCATCTTCAATTTCAAATCAAATATAGTCAAACTATGATATATTCATTTCCAAAATGCATAAAATGACGTTCTAGTATGTGTTATCACAATGTTCAATTTTTGGACTTCCTGCAGTCAAATTACCTAGTGGCCTCATGTGTGGAAGGTTATAAATATTATTCATAATTAACAAACTTCTTTATTTTTTTAATGCCGAAAACTCAGTGTTTCTATTCCAAAGGTTTTGTTATATTTCAGTATATTTTTTCTTTTGATAAATACAAAAACAATACCACACAACTGAGTATTTAGTCACCATTCTGTAACAGTTTTTCATGTTTTGAATACAAACGTGGCATGTAAAAAACAAAAAGAGAAGCATTGTACTTAACGCAGACTCACACGTAACTTATGGAATTGGGGTTACAAATGAAACACCTTGGGTGTGGGCTCACAACACATTGAGTGTTAAGAAAACAGTGTGTTGCTTACTGTGTACTGGTAAAACAGAATACAAATGGAGATTTTTTTATTAGAAAAAGCAAATCAGTGCCTTTGGCAGTGCTGGATTTTCCACAGTGGGGCTCTCTAGTGTATATGAAGCCAAAGCTATGGCAAATACACTCCTTCATGAACACGGTACCCTTTCTGTTTCTCTGTCTGCATCCCAAATGGTTTCGTATTCCCTATTCCAATGTAGTGCACTACTTTTGATCAGGGCCCATAGGGCTCCAGTCAAAAGTAGTACACTATGAAGGGAACAGTGTGCCTTTTGGGAAGCAGCCTCTGTGTAACTTACCACCCCAATCTTACATATTAACTGAATAGGACTCATCACATTTCATGAATATGCACACTTCTCCCAGGCAACTCTCATGCACATTGCACCGTATGAATAGACTGAATTGATGAAACTTGGACCTGTGAGGCTTCTAAGACGAGGGTTGCAACAAACCGACTCATCACCTCGTTGGGAGACTGTTTAAACAGCAAATCTTCATCTATTCAGTAATAAGTCAAGCACAGCCACCGCTTTCCTCCCAAGCTTCTGTTCCGATCACTGGGAAAGGCATGATTTTCTGCACAGTTTTAGCAGCAGTGATATGGTATAATTGAGACATCACGTTATGGCGAGCATTTACTCACGCCATAAGCAGTAGGTCAAGGGAGGGTGTGTGGAGGCTTCCCTTACTAAGACAGCCACCATGTTGTCAGACCCTCAATGTATTCCACTGGGTACGGTTTCCTTGTGGGGGAAAGCAACCATTTCTCTCGCATCTGCTTACTGCTCAGACATGGAAGGGACAAGCATGCTCTAGGCACTCTCTGTGAATATGGGAATTAATCCATGCAACAAAAAAAATAAGGAAAAGAGGGGGGGGGGGGGGGGGGGGGGAAATCACAAATGGCTCCTAATGTGAGCACATTGCTCAGAGCTTTATTTTCCTTGCGGTCGACTGAATGCTCAAACTAGCCTTTATGCATTATATTTTTCCCCTTTCATATGGCCATTTTGTTTCGTATGACATCTTGTCAAATGAGTGTGAAGTCTGGGCAGGTTATGCTGCGATTAGGAAACGGCTAGTAACGGGAAAGCTCTTAGCACTGACATCAAGAAACAAGGCCTTTCATAACATAGCCACAAAAAAACATGGGAAAGAAATATGAACACAATAAAGACGATTTGAAAGGGTTTCACAATTTCAATAGAATGTTAGCCCCCCTCCTGAGAACCCATGCACGTCTTTCCCTCTTTGACAAGCTAAAGGCTTAGCATGCTAAAACCACTAAGACATTTAGAAGCTTAACTGGAGAAGACAGGCTAATGTTTTAGCATGCTAAAGCTAGTTAGCTATTCAGGAGCTCGACTGGCTCGTGTAGTCTACTGCTAAATGAAAGCGGTTGTCACTAGTTACCACAGCCGCAAAATAATAAACCCCACCTATTTCTACAATTTCTCATCTTAAAAAGTGATTTTATACCTTAATCCTACCTTTAACCACACTGCTAACCTTAAGCATAAACCTAACCCTAACCTTAAATTAAGACCAAGAAGCATATTCTTTTCCCATGTATTTTTACGATAGCCAATTTGGACTTTGTGCTTGTGCTATCTAGTGGAAACCAGCCTTTTGCTGAGGCATACTGTACAGTGCCTTCAGAAAGTATTCACACCCCTTGACTTTTTCCACATTTTGTTGTGTTACAGCCGGAATTTAAAATGGACTACATTGAGATTTTCTGTAACTTGCCTACACACAATACCCCATAATGTCAAAGTGGAATTATGTTTTTAGAAATGTTTACAAATTCATAAAAAATGTAAAGCTGAAATGTCTTGAGTCAATAAGTATTCAACCCCTTTGTAATGACAAGCCTAAATAAGTTCAGGAGTAAAAATGTGCTTAACAAGTCACATAGTAAGTTGCATTGACTCACTTTGTGTGCAATAATAGTGTTTAACATGATTTTTGAATAACTACCTTATCTCTGTTCCTCACACATACAATTATCTTTAAGGTCCCTCAGACGAGCAGTGAATTTCAAGCACAGATTCAAAGACGGGATGTCTTCCAATGCCTCGCAAAGAAGGGCACCTATTGGTAGATGGGTAAAAAAACTCAGTTCCTAACTCAGTTGCCGGAGAAGAAGGAAATCGCTGAGGGATTTCACTATGAGGCCAATGGTGACTTTAAAACTATTCCAGAGTTTAATAGCTGTGATAGGTGAAAACTGAGGATGGATCAACAACACTGTAGTTACTCCACAAAACTCACCTATATGACAGAGTGAAAAGAAGAAAGCCTGTACAGAATAAAAATATTCCAAAACATGCATCCTGTTTGCATAAGGCACTAAATTAAAACTGCAAAACATATAGCAAAGAAATTAACTTTATGTCCTGAATAGAAAGCATTATGTTTGGAGCAAATCCAACACATCACTATGTATCACTCTTCATATTTTCAAGCATGGTGGCAGCTGCATCATGTTATGGGTATGCTTGGAAAGGACTAAGGCAGTGTTTCCCAACCCTGGTCCTCCAGTACCCCCAACAGTACACATTTTATTGTAACCCTGGACAAGCACACCTGATTCAACTCGTCAACTGCACTGATTATTGTATTTTTTTATTTAAATTGATAACATGGCTCCAATCTATCCAAACCTGTGGCCTAGTTACAGTGGCCTAGTTACAGTTTTGACTTAAATCAGCTTGAAAATGTATGGCAAGACTTGCCAAAGGTCAACAACCAACATGACAGAGCTTAAATAATTGTTTTGAGAATGATGTGCAAATATTGTACAATCCAGGTGTGCAAAGCTCTTAGAGACTTACCCAGAAAGACTCAGTTGTAATCGATGCCAAAGGTGTAACATGTATTGACTCAGGGGTGTGAATACTTATGTAAATTAGATATCTGTATTTCATTTTCAATACATTTGCAAAACTATCTAAAAACATGTTTAGTACCCTAAGGCGTTTGACATCTCAGGGAGAAAAACAAAAAACAATGAATACGATGCTTTCTCTACCACAACATATGGAGAATACAGTCATATACTCTAAAGATCACTTATGCATATTTACAGTTCTGTATCCTTGTTGTGAGACATATTATGCATAATATTATCTGATTAATTTGGGGGAAAATACTCTTTCACAAATAAAGTGGTTCACACCTGTGGCCACAGTTAATTGCTGGATGTGTTGAATAAAAGCAGAATAGAGAAAGAAAGCTTTGTTAGATGCGGTTAGTCAGGGTACACTAGAGGTCAGTCCTCACTGGAGAGATGTCTGTTCTCTAGTTACATCCCTACTCACGTTTCAGAATTCAAGCAAAACTGCAACCAATCGGAAATACATGACCAGAGTTGAAAGGACAGGTGTGGCAGTTTTTAGGAGGGTTGGGTTGTCTGACAGTTAATGTTAAGTTCTGTGTGCCTATATGACAACTTGAGCAAACAAGTACCCCCCCCCCCCCCCCCCCCCAAAAAAAAACAACCAAAGCTTTAGACAGTCACGTGAAGGCAAAGCCTTGACAAAGTAGATAATAAATATGTAAGGCAGTCAGACCAACAGTATGTCTATTGAATATCCTGTGTGATGATGTCCTGTTCTTGTTTTCCCAGTTACTCTTAGGCTCATAATGGGCCTTTTGTTTTCTTCAAGACCTGGCAGAGTGTGTGTGTGTGTGTGTGGTGTGTGGTGTGTGTGAATGTGCGTGCCACGCAGCTGGGGTCCATCCCTCCTACTAGACGTCCTCAGATTCTCCTCGCAGGCCTCTTTGGCACTTATCTAACGTCTTCTGGTAGGCGCGGGCCATCATCGAGCCTGGGGGTTTCCATTGTGGCGCGACCGAGACCTTTCCAGGACCGCGCGGCGGGTGTCTGAAGAGAGAGAGACAGAAAATAAGAAAGAGCGAGATGGAGATGAGAGAGCGAGAGAGGGAAAAAAAGAGAACAGGAAAGTGTTGTTAGAGTCATAGTAACACAAAGAGGGTGTGAGGGGTAGGAGAGGAGGAGGGAGAGAAACATCAATAACAGACCCAAGCTGATTAAGAAGAGAGCAGCACGGTGGAGGGGAAGAGACAAGAGGGGCCTGGAGTGGCGGTGCTTGCGTCTAGTGTCATAGTAACTGCCAAGGAAGAGCACAAACACAGCACACAACATACAGAGAGAGTGAGCAGGGGAGATAGAGAGAGAGAGTGAGAGTGCGAGTGAGCAGGGGAGATGAAGAGATCAGAATTACCATAATTAGGCAGATAGCCGCTAATTATCAAAATCCAGAAACGAGCTGTTCAATTCTACAACCACCTAAAAGGAAGCAATTCCCAATCCTTCCATAACAAAGCAATCCCCTACAGTTAGAGGAACCTGGAGAAGAGTCCCCTAAGCAAGCTGGCCCCGGGGCTCTGTAGAATAAACAGACCCCACAGAGGCCCAGGACAGCAACACAATAAGACCCAACCAAATCATGAGATAACAAAAAGATAATTACTTGACACATTGGAAAGAATTAACAAAAAAACTGAGCAAACTAGAATGCTGTTTCACCCTAAACTGAGAGTACACAGTGGCAGAATACCTGACCACTGTGACTGACCCAAAATTAAGGAAAGTTTTGAATATGTACAGACTGAGCATAGCCTTGCTATTGAGAGAGGCCGCCGTAGGCAGACCTGGCTCTCAAGAGAAGACAGGCTATGTGCACACTAGCCACAAAATGAGGTGGAAACTGTGCTGCACTTCCTAACCTCCTGCCAAATGTATGACCATATTAGACACACATATTTCCCTCAGATTACACAGAGGCAGAAAGAATTCAAAAACAAATCCAATTTTGATAAACTCCCATATCTATTGGGTGAAATACCACAGTGTGCAATCACAGCAGCATTATTTGTGACCTGTTGTCACAAGAAAAGGGCAACCAGTGAAGAACAAACCCCATTGTAAATACAACCCATATTCATGTTTATTTATTTTGCATTTGTACTTTAACTATTTTCACATCGTTACAACACTGTATATATACATAATAAAAAAAATGAAATGTCTCTATTCCATTGGAACTTATGTGAGTGTTACGTTTACTGTTCATTTTATATTGTTTCACTTATCTTGCTTCACTTGCTTTGGCAATGTAAACATATGTTTCTAATGCCAATAAAGCCCTTAGAATTAAATTGAGAGAGAGAGAGCGAGTGAGCAGGGGAGAGAGAGAGAGAGAGAGAGGGAGGGAGAGAGAGTGAGTGAGAAGGGGAGAGAGAGAGAGAGAGAGAGAGGGAGGGAGTGTGAGTGAGCAGGGGAGAGAGAGAGCGAGAGAGAGTGAGTGAGCAGGGGAGAGAGAGAGAGAGAGAGAGAGAGAGGGAGGGAGAGAGAGTGAGTGAGCAGGGGAGAGAGAGAGCGAGAGAGAGTGAGTGAGCAGGGGAGAGAGAGAGAGAGAGAGAGAGAGAGAGAGAGAGAGAGAGAGAGAGAGAGAGAGGGAGCAGGGGAGAGAGAGTGAGTGAGCAGGGGAGAGAGAGAGCGAGAGAGAGTGAGTGAGCAGGGGAGAGAGAGAGAGAGAGAGAGGGAGGGAGGGAGAGAGAGTGAGTGAGCAGGGGAGAGAGAGAGAGAGAGAGGGAGGGAGAGAGAGTGAGTGAGCAGGAGAGAGAGAGAGCGAGAGAGTGAGTGAGCAGGGGAGAGAGAGAGAGAGAGAGAGAGAGAGGGAGAGAGAGTGAGTGAGCAGGGGAGAGAGAGAGAGGGAGAGGGAGGGAGAGAGAGTGAGTGAGCAGGGGAGAGAGAGAGAGAGATAGGGAGGGAGAGAGAGTGAGTGAGCAGGAGAGAGAGAGAGCGAGAGAGAGGGAGGGAGAGAGAGTCAGTGAGCAGGAGAGAGAGAGAGCGAGAGAGAGGGAGGGAGAGAGTGAGTGAGCAGGGGAGAGAGAGAGCGAGAGAGAGTGAGTGAGCAGGGGAGAGAGAGAGAGAGAGAGAGAGAGAGAGGGAGGGAGAGTGAGCAGGGGAGAGAGAGAGAGAGAGAGAGAGAGAGGGAGGGAGAGAGAGTGAGTGAGCAGGGGAGAGAGAGAGCGAGAGAGAGGGAGGGAGAGAGAGTGAGCGAGCAGGGGAGAGAGAGCGAGAGAGAGTGAGTGAGCAGGGGAGAGAGAGAGAGAGAGAGGGAGGGAGAGAGAGTGAGTGAGCAGGGGAGAGAGAGAGAGAGAGAGGGAGGGAGAGAGAGTGAGTGAGCAGGGGAGAGAGAGAGCGAGAGAGAGTGAGTGAGCAGGGGAGAGAGAGAGAGAGAGCGAGAGATCGAGAGAGTGCGAGTGAGCATGGGAGAGGGAGAGAGATTTTTTTATTTAATTTTATTGTTTATTTCACTTTTGTTTATTATCTATTTCACTTGCTTTGGCAATGTAAACATATGTTTTCCATGCCAATAAAGCCCTTAAGTTGAATTGTAATTGAATTGAGAGAAAGAGAGAGTGCAAGTGAGCAGAGGAGAGGGAGGGAGTGAGTGAGCTGGGGAGAGCGAGAGAGGAGGGGAGAGAGAGAGAGAGAGAGAGAGAGAGAGAGAGAGAGAGAGAGAGAGAGAGAGCAGGGGAGAGGGAGAGAGTGCGAGAGAGAGAGAGTGAGAAGGGGATAGGGAGAGAGTAAGTAGGGGAGAGGAAGAGAGAGTGCGAGTGAGCAGGAGAGAGAGATAGAGTGAGTTAGCAGGAGAGAGAGATAGAGAGTGAGTTAGCAGGAGAGAGATAGAGAGCGAGTGAGCAGCGGACACAGAGCGAGCGAGAGAGAGTGAGTGAGCAGGAGAGAGAGAGGGATAGCGATAGAGCAGGGGAGAGAGAGAGAGCGAGCGAGCAGGGGAGACAGAGAGAGCGAGAGAGTGAGCAGGGGAGACAGAGAGAGCGAGAGAGTGAGCAGGGGAGAGAGTGAGGGAGTGAGCAGGGGAGAGAGAGAGGGAAAGCGATAGAGCAGGGGAGAGAGAGAGAGCGAGCGAGCAGGGGAGACGGAGAGAGAGCGAGCGAGCAGGGGAGACGGAGAGAGAGCGAGCGAGCAGGGGAGACGGAGAGAGAGCGAGCGAGCAGGGGAGACGGAGAGAGAGCGAGCGAGCAGGGGAGACAGAGAGAGAGCGAGCGAGCAGGGGAGACAGCGAGAGACAGAGAGGTGGTTTCCTTTGGTTAGTTTCAGACAGGCATGATGAGGTGCGTTGTTGCTAATTTCTATTAAGTCTTCCAATATTTCCGTAAGAGGTTTCACTCCGGCTGCTCCTGTGAGCCAACCAGTTAGAACACTTTGGGTAGGCTGCGTCGGCCCAATCTCACCTCTCCATAATAGAGTTATACAAACACCCCCTCCCTCCAGAAGGCCAACTGTGGCTGCCCATGGCTACTCATGGCACCGGCCCTGCTATGCAAGGTGGCAGGTGGGTTGGGCGGCACTGGATGGCCAGGAAGCGAGGTATCCACGGAAACAAGGTAGCTAGCTACGCCCACACGAGCCTCCCCTGGCGGTCTCCAAATCTGGCGCCGCCATGCTGCCATGGTGGTGCCCATTACTCAGCGCCAGCTGTGGGGTGCCAGGCGTCCCGGGCTGGGCGTTGTTTAATGGCGCCGGCTCCATCCATCACGTCAGGTAATGAGCTAAGAGTGATTGTGACGGCGGCGGTGTGCATATGTCTCCACCACCAGGATTCCCAACAGACGCCTCAGATGGAGGGAGAACATGCAGATGGTGCACAGGAGGAGAGGGGGGGGGGAAGGATGGAGGAGAGAGAGCTGTGGGGGGGGTAACAGAAAGGGAGAGAGTAAAAGAGAGAGAAAGAGAAAAGCAGATATAAAAAGAGAGAGTTAGGAACCTAGAGATAGAAAGAGAGAGCAAGCGAGAGAGAGATAGAGAGAGAGATAGAGAGATAGAGAGAGAGAGATAGAGAGAGAGATAGAGAGAGAGATAGAGAGAGAGCGAAAGAGGCAGAGAAATCCAGAGAGATATACTGTATATGCATGGAAAGCGAGAGATGTGCTATATGCTTCTTGTTGCATTGAGTTGGTGAAAGTTACAGCCTGTGACCTTCTGAACTTGGCATGCTCCGTATTGCAGAGAACATCTGAGCGACATTCCTCAATCACCCTCTCTTTCATCCATTCCATCTTCAAAAACGCTTCCAAGGGTTTCAACGTGCCTGAGGGGCAAGCTCAAACTCCTTTCGCAGGCGCCAAATGTTCCACGCAAACCACCACCAATGTTAAAAAAATTGAATAACACGGGAGACCAAGGAAGAACTTTTAAAAAATCACGAAAACCTCCATGTCCGATTTCTCGCCTTTGCCATTTGCAATTCCAATCAAGGTGACCTCATTTCGGGGCGAGCACTTTAACATTGAGCCCATCAGAACAGCAGTGCTTGGAGAATACAGTTCTCCTCCCTTTAATACTGGGGTCAGAATTGACTGTATCTATTACCAGACGTGGGAGGGAGAAGAGGAGGAGAGAGGAGAGATGAAAGACAAAAGGGAGAGGGACTGGGCATGGCCAAGAGATGAAGAGGAGGATGGAGCGAGAAAAAACAAACACTTCAACACTTCCAGGAAATTATTTTCGTCTTCGGTTTGGAATTGCTTTGAAGATTTGAAGTCATACATTATGTGCTAAAGACTAGAAGATGTTCTTGAACTTGTTCGGTGCGGCAAACAACCGGCCATTGTGTGAGGAAGGTTGACATTGGCATGAAGAGACTTGAACATCTTCTTGAACTTGTTCATTGCAGTGAAGAACCAGCCACTGCATGTAGAAGGTGGCAATTGGAAATGGTTCAAACCATCACTGCAAGTTGAATGCCAACGACTGTTCTAAGGTCGTCATAACGAGACACAAAACATCTTCAAGAGAATCAAACATCTTAAAATGATTTGGTGCATTGCTTGCAAGCCATTGAGTGCAGAAATGAAAATAAAAAATTCAAACCATTACCAGAAAAGTTTGCCTTTTCATTCAGGAGACCACACAACAGTTTAAAAAAAACATGGGTAATTGCATCAAGCCTATTGTTAAAGGTATGGGGAAGCTTTTACTTGGCGAGAGAAGGGAGGAAAAAAGGGGGGCAGTAAAATCAAATGCATCTCCCCTTGGAGGATACCTCAGAGTGGAACCATCTCCCCTTGGAGGATACCTCAGAGTGGAACCATCTCCCCTTGGAGGATACCTCAGAGTGGAACCATCTCCCCTTGGAGGATACCTCAGAGTGGAACCATCTCCCCTTGGAGGATACCTCAGAGTGGAACCATCTCCCCTTGGAGGATACCTCAGAGTGGAACCATCTCCCCTTGGAGGATACCTCAGAGTGGAACCACCTCCCCCCCCCCTCGGAGGATATCACAGAGTGGAACCATTTTCTTCTCAATAGCCTTTCCAGTTCTTATCGTCAGGTATAAAACCCCTCCAGTTCGCATCGTCAGGTATAAAACCCCTGCAGTTCGTATCGTCAGGTATAAAACCCTTCCAGTTCGCATTGTCAGGTATAAAACCCCTCCAGTTCGCATTGTCAGGTATAAAACCCTTCCAGTTCGCATCGTCAGGTATAAAACCCCTCCAGTTCGTATCGTCAGGTATAAAACCCTTCCAGTTCGTATCGTCAGGTATTAAACCCTTCCAGTTCGCATCATAAGGTATAAACGCCCATCTTTCTTCCCCATATCAATCTAGCGACAACAACTGCACAAACAGTGGCCACACTTACCCAACACCCATAAACACACACACTATACAAGGAAAACCACACATCAGACAACTACAAGGGTATTTCTGTCTTCTGGTTTTGATGGCTTCCTTTACCTGCTTCTCCCGGAGGCGACATCTTTCAGTTAGTGAAGACGCAGAAGCACAAGAGAAGGAGAAAGGAGGAATTGACAAAAGAAGAACAGCATTCCTGGTTACAGTGGGGACTTGTCTAGCTCTCACAGAACTTAATTAAATGCAAATGACTGGCATTGTTTCTCGAGTGGTAAAGCAGCGCACCAAGGGGCATGGGTAAAGAGTGACGTACACATCACACAACACACACACACACACACACACACTCTAAGGGGTGTATCACAATGATCCATGCCACAGGGAGACAGCGTCTATAAGCAAAGGGTAATACGAAGTGAAGATGCCAACATGACTAAACAGTCTAACCAACCACGCGCACACATACACACACACACACAAACAGCTCTCGTCTGATTGGCTGAAAGGCGTGCTGAGAAAATGCCATTTCATGTTGTGATGGAGTGATATGGGAGCTCCCGCATCTCTGGTGCGTTCCCTCCAAAAGAGATTAAAACCCATAATGGGTTTTGTGTTACTGTCATCTTATACTAATTACACAGAATTACATCATCAGCGGGGCCTGTGATCTGAACGCTGAGGGAAAGCCTGTCAGTCATCTATCAAAGCCTTCCCAGTAAGATCTTCCAGGGATCCCTATAAACAGGAAGACGATTCCGGATGATAAATGTTAAAGTTCATTACCATCTGGGATAGCCAAGGTTTGGGACAACTACAAAGACACGCTGTTCGTATCCATCAGGGTTAAGAAAACAGTGGTTAAGGTAAACATAATCACCATCCTTCTCGTAGGATGAGAAAACATACACAGAAGACCGGGCCTAGGTTCTTTTTCTTCTGGATTGTGATTGAGTAGGGTTTTTCTGCATTCTGAATCCTTACTCAAATTATTTGTTGACGCACAAGTGCACGCGTCCCCATACACACTACCCTCCCCCCCCACCCCAAAACACACACACAATACTTTATATTCCAATGAGACAAAAGCAATAAGGGGTAATTAAATATTTTCTGTGCCACATGTCAACACCCAGTGTTTACTCCCAGTTCTCTGAGAGTTAGGCTCCCCGCTGCTGCTTCTACAAGAGTATGTGGACACCCCTTCAAATTAGTAGATTCGGCTATTTCAGCCACACCCGTTGTTGACAGGTCTATAAAATAGAGCACACAGCCGTGTAATCTCCATAGACGAATATTGGTAGTAGAGTGGCCTTACTGAAGAGCTCAGTGACTTTCAACGTGGCACCGTCATAGGATGCCACCTTTCCAACAAATCAGTTAGTAAAATGTCTGCCCTGCTAGAGCTGCCCCTGTCATCTCTAAGTGCTGTTATTGTGAAGTGTCAATATTTAGGAGCAACAACGGTTCTGTGGTAGGCCACACAAGGTCACAGAATGGGACCGCCGAGTGCTAAAGTGCGAAGCGTGTAAAAATCTTCTGTCCTCGGTTGGAACCCTCACTACAGAGTTCCAAACTGCCTCTGGAAGCCATGTCAGCACAATAACTGTTCATTGGGAGCTTCATTAAATGGGTTTCCATTGCCGAGCAGCTGCACACAAGCCTAAGATCACCATGTGCAATGCCAAGCGTCGGCTGGAGTGATGTAAAGTTCACCGCCATTGGACTCTGGAGCAGTGGAAACGCGTTCTCTGGAGTGATGAATCATGCTTCACCTTCTGGCAGTCCGACGGACAAATCTGGGTGGAAAATACTACCTGCCCCAATGCATAGTGCCAACAGTAAAGTTTGGTGGAGGAGGAATAATGGTCTGGGGCTGTTTTTCATGGTTCTGGCTAGGCCCCTTAGTTCCAGTGAAGGGAAATCTTAATGCTATAGTATACAATGACATTCTAGATGATTCTGTGCTTCCAACTTTGTGGCAACAGTTTGGGGAAGGCCCTTTCCTGATTCAGCATGACAATACCCCCATGCACAAAGAGTGGTCCATACAGAAATGGTTTGTCAAGATCGGTGTGGAAGAAATTAACTAGCCTGTACAGAGCCCTGACCTCATCCCCATCGAACACCTTTGGGATGAATTGGAACACCGAATGCGAGCCAGGCCTAATCCCCCAACATCAGTGCCCGACCTCACTAAGGCTCTTGCGGCTGAATGGAAGCAAGTCCCTGCCACAATGTTCCAACATCTATTGGAAAGCCTTCCCCTCAAGAGTAGAGGCTGTTATAGCAGCAAAGGAGGGACCAACTAAATATTAATGCCCATGGTTTGGGAATGAGATTTTTGACGAACAGGTGTCCACATACTTTTGGCCATGTAGTGTAACTCTCCCTCAAATCTTCTCCCTCGTCTCACCCAGGGCTGGTGGCTGCAGAGTAATGGAGCTCCCAGAAACACCACAAACAAGATATATAAATGTGATGCAGGGGGGAGAACAGCTATTTCTTTGGCTTTCACTTATAGGGTTGCAGGACGAAAAATACAGTTTGCAGCACAGCAGAGGCTCTTTCAAAGGTAAGATCATTTTTTGGGGATGTGGAAAAACTGGAATCCAACTGAAGGGTAATTTAAGTTTTGGAGGAGTGGAGGGTGGAAAGCTGGAGAGAAAGAGGGTGAGAGAGAAAAGAGAGGGGGAGAAGGAGGGAGAGAGGAGAGAGAAAGGGGAAAATGAAAGTGGAAGAGGGGGAGGAGTGGAGGGATGGAGGTCAAAATAACATGGGCAGACTGTGACCCTTTGAAATCTGATCTCAGATCAGTCTTTAGGTGACCTATCAGTTGCAGCTGCAATGCATAGTCTACAACACAGACTTAATTTAAGAGGTTTAGGGGATTACTAGGAGCAGCCTCCTGCATGACTTTACATTTAGGAGGTTTAAGGGATTACTAGGAGCAACCTCCTGTATGACTTTACATTTAGGAGGTTTAGGGGATTACTAGGAGCAGCTTCCTGCATGACTTTACATTTAGGAAGTTTAAGGGATTACTAGGAGCAACCTCCTGTATGACTTTACATTTAGGAGGTTTAGGGGATTACTAGGAGCAACCTCCTGCATGACTTTACATTTAGGACGTTTAGGGATTACTAGGAGCAACCTCCTGCATGACTTTACATTTAGGAGGTTTAGGGGATTACTAGGAGCAACCTCCTGTAAGACTTTACATTTAGGAGGTTTAGGGGATTACTAGGAGCAACCTCCTGTAAGACTTTACATTTAGGAGGTTTAGGGATTACTAGGAGCAACCTCCTGCATGACTTTACATTTAGGAGGTTTAAGGGATTACTAGGAGCAACCTCCTGCATGACTTTACATTTAGGAGGTTTAAGGGATTACTAGGAGAAACCTCCTGCATGACTTTACATTTAGGAGGTTTAAGGGATTACTAGGAGCAACCTCCTGTATGACTTTACATTTAGGAGGTTTAAGGGATTACTAGGAGCAACCTCCTGCATGACTTTACATTTAGGAGGTTTAAGGGATTACCAGGAGCAACCTCCTGCATGACTTTACATTTAGGAGGTTTAAGGGATTACCAGAAGCAACCTCCTGCATGACTTTACATTTAGGAAGATTAGGGTATTACTAGGAGCAATCTCCTGCATGACTTTACATTTAGGAGGTTTAGGGATTACTAGGAGCAACCTCCTGCATGACTTTACATTTAGGAGGTTTAAGGGATTACTAGGAGCAACCTCCTGTATGACTTTACATTTAGGAGGTTTAAGGGATTACTAGGAGAAACCTCCTGCATGACTTTACATTTAGGAGGTTTAAGGGATTACTAGGAGCAACCTCCTGTATGACTTTACATTTAGGAGGTTTAAGGGATTACTAGGAGCAACCTCCTGCATCACTTTACATTTAGGAGGTTTAAGGGATTACCAGGAGCAACCTCCTGCATGACTTTACATTTAGGAGGTTTAAGGGATTACCAGAAGCAACCTCCTGCATGACTTTACATTTAGGAAGATTAGGGTATTACTAGGAGCAATCTCCTGCATGACTTTACATTTAGGAGGTTTAGGAGATTACTAGGAGCAACCTCCTGTATGACTTTACATTTAGGAGGTTTAGGGGATTACTAAGAGCAGCCTCCTGCATGACTTTACATTTAGGAGGTTTAGGGGATTACTAGGAGCAACCTCCTGCATGACTTTACATTTGTCTGATCAGCTTCTGTTATAGGTATACATTCATTAGCTGCGTGACAGCGTCTGAGAAAATACAGAAGATTGACAGACGTGGAGGGACGCACAGAATTTGAACTGTGTAACAAATATAACATTGTCATATACCGTCAGAGTTGCATTGATTTACGTAAACTCCCTCTGTACATGGCTATCTATTTCCTAACACTAACTCAACAAACAGCTAGAGCTCACTCAAAGCTTGTTTTATTGACACAGCATTTCATTGTTCGAAGGATGGCATGTAAGGCAATGTCTCATGTCTGGTATTTGGTGAACAAGGCTTTTGAACAAGACCTTTGTTCTTAAGTAATGTCAGTTAAATGAGCATACGGGGCGTCATGAGATTTGAAGAGATTTGAGGGGTGGATGTGTGTGCGGTATGTGTGTGTGTGTGTTCTTCACATGGCCCGCATCAGACGGAAGAAGTGATCAGAGTGACGTGACAGAAGAAACACAGACAACGGTCCTGGATAAACATGCTGAGGCAAGATGCTGAAATTCTCCCCACTCTCCAGTTCTCTCTCTCTCTTTTTCAGTTATTTTTCTCTCTCACTCACTTTCTCCCCATCTCCCCCTCTCTCTCTCTCTCTCCGACTGATGCGAGTCATCAGGGACCTGGATGGAGCTAATCTTTGCTCGTCTCTCTCATGTCCGTTTCGTAGATTTCAATCACGCACTGGGTCGTCTGTGATATAGCACGCTGCTCGCCGCACACACACTGATGAATGACCCAGACACTCAATACAACCTATTCTCTGTCCCAACCCCAACTGCCCCTCTCTCCCAAATCTACCTTAAGGACTGCATTAAAGTACTGACCGGCCGGGCACTTTAGCCCCTTATTTGAAAAGATGCAGCATCTTAACTCATTTTGCTACAGGCCTTGCTTTTTCCTTTGCCCACTGCTGTGCCGCTCCACTCCCCGCTCACTCCTCACCCCACACTCCTCCATTGTCCGCTGCCCCCTCTCCCTCGTTCTCTCTCTCTCCCCTGCTCGCTGTGGCTGAAAGGGGAGTAGGGGCTGAGAGTAATGTCTCTTGACAGCTCGGCACACAATACGGCGCAGGAGAGCTGGAAATCACTACACGTGTCTATAAACAAATGCTTATTTTTAGAGGAAAGAAAGGGTACTAGTTTATCTCCTCAGCGGGACGGCCTTGACAGGTTTGTACCAGGGACAAACAGTAAGACGGGAAGAGAGATAAAAGCTGTGTGTGTGTGTCAATCTCAAAAGAAAAGTCCAAACTCCTTCCTCTGCAGCCTAGCTTGTGCTCTGTCCTCTATTTTTGATTGAAAACAACAAGCTTGACAGGCAGCTGGTACTTATGACCTCTCATTGGGCCATCTCACATTCAGAGATCCCTTCTGATATCTGGACTGTAGGTGATTTATTTAGCCACAGAACAATGCTTCCTGGCATTCTTCGGACCCGTTGAGGCAACACACAAACGCACCAAAAAGCAGAAAGATGAAAACGTTCTTGCAATCGATCAAGCGCCAGCGGCAACGCTCCCATTCATGATCATCTTCTCAGTACTAGATTTCAGGAAGCAGGCTTCAAGAAAAAAAACTTCAACTGTGCATACACTCCTCAAATCGTCAATGCATGTTTGAGATTCACCACTAGGCTAGCTGTCCGTATTGACAAAAGGCTAGCGTTGGGTTGGGGTATATAATGCTGTGGGGATGCTAATATGGACAGTGGGCCTTTGGGGGGGGGGGTCATTAGCAGCCTGAGCCTGCAGCCGGGGGGCAATCTGGGTTTGGAGTCAGCAATGGACACAGATGGGGTCTGGGGCAGCTAGGGCCTTTTCCAGGACAGCAGGTAATCAATCCATCAGGCCCCGACACAGGGCTGCCCGAGGTGGACCATCGCTGATGCTCCAAGACTGATTGGGGGCTCGGCAGGAGGCCAGGGTGGGCATCGGGGCCCTAACTGCTCCAGTGAGAACAGAGCTGGGCCGAGCTCAACCACGAGCCAGTCCACTGACCTGGTTCAGCACAGTTCGGCTTGTCTCCGCCTCGCCACCGCTTGTCATCTGTACCCATGTGGTAAAGTAGCTGCGGCCAAAAACACACCTTTAACCGTAACATATCATTCCATAATACCATAGGCCAACATCAATCAAAACACTTAGAGAAATGGCAGCATCGTTCCCCTTGGCGAAAAAAACACATCACTGTCTTCATTACCTAGAATCCCTCACCATCCAATTCAACCAAATGTCACCACAGAAATAGCTGTGAATTTCCTGTAATTATATGTGTGACCTGAATGCATGTATGTATGTAAGCAGGCAGAGAGGATAGCAGGGAGTGCGAAGGAGCCTAATTGCTGCAGACACTCTTGCTCCTGCTGGAGCCGCTTAAACAAGGGTCTAATTCTGAGGCCTGCAGAGCCGTAATACACCAGCCTGCAGGAGGAGAGCTAAGCCCGCAGCACTGCTTTGATTAACAGCTGAATCAGTAGACAGAGAGATAGTTAGACAAATTGATGCTAAGATATAGTTTGACAGACAAATGGGAGCGTAAATGGATGGTTTGGCAGAGTGATAAAGTAAATAGACTGATGGATC
Organism: Salvelinus fontinalis; assembly: GCF_029448725.1. Taxonomy (NCBI): domain Eukaryota; kingdom Metazoa; phylum Chordata; class Actinopteri; order Salmoniformes; family Salmonidae; genus Salvelinus; species Salvelinus fontinalis. The sequence continues at coordinate 58,464,687 of NC_074670.1, read as the reverse complement.
ACCAAACAAATACAGGAACAAAATGCCGGGTTGTGGAAACAAAAGCCTCGGTGATGATGGAAACGCCAGATAATGCCGGGTTGTGGAAACAAAAACCTTGGTGATGATGGGAACACCAGATAATGCCGGGTTGTGGAAACAAAAACCTTGGTGATGATGGGAACACCAGATAATGCCGGGTTGTGGAAACAAAAACCTTGGTGATGATGGGAACACCAGATAATGCCGGGTTGTGGAAACAAAAGCCTCGGTGATGATGGAAACGCCAGATAATGCCGGGCTGTGGAAACAAAAACCTTGGTGATGATGGGAACACCAGATAATGTCGTGTTGTGGAAACAAAAGCCTCGGTGATGATGGGAACACCAGATAATGTCGTGTTGTGGAAACAAAAACCTTGGTGATGATGGGAACACCAGATAATGTCGTGTTGTGGAAACAAAAGCCTTGGTGATGATGGGAACACCAGATAATGCCAGGTTGTGGAAACAAAAACCTCGGCGATGATGGGAACGCCAGATAATGCCGGGTTGTGGAAACAAAAGCCTCAGTGATGATGGGAACACCAGATAATGTCGTGTTGTGGAAACAAAAGCCTAGGTGATAATGGGAACGCCAGATAATGTCGTGTTGTGGAAACAAAAGCCTCAGTGATGATGGGAACGCCAGACAGAAAGATAAACACAGATAGATCATGTTGATACGAGGGTGGATTTTTGGGGGTTTGGTGGGGAGATTGATAGATTTTATATTCTATTTGTTTGCCCAAAACGAGAGTTGATTTAGCTATATACTTGTTCTGAGGGTGCCTGTTGTCCCCACTCTGAATGTCATGGGGAGGGGTTCTATGTAGAAATCCATCCTTTTAAACCACACGGTGAGAGAGGACTGACACATATTCATACAAATCCACAACATGACGGTGGGGATTTGAGGGCCTACCCTTAAACTAGCGTAAATCACTGAGGGAGGTAACGACGCCATTACGATGTGCTAAACTTTGACCTTGGGAAGAGCGCTAAGGGCCGGGGGGTTGGTGGTAGGATGAGAGAGGGAGTGGAGTAAAATAATACAACCAGGGATGAATAGGAGGGTAAAGACACATAGGCTGTTTACGCACCTATTTGTTGAAGTATATAGTACTTACACACCTTATAGGCTCCATTTTAGCATCAGCATTCACATTACTCACCGCCCATGAACTCATTGTAATCACATTCATCGATCTTTTCCTTTACTATACATCCCTGAATAACACCAAACATGTCAATATAATAGTCCTACAGTACTGAGCTGATGTGACGCCTACTTTAAGACTCAAAACAAAATGGCCGCCCTGACAACTCAATGCCTCATTACCGTTGGATTCCGTTGATGACCTCAAAATGACAAGACAGGGGCATTGGAGGGTCTGAAAGGGGCCGTCTCCTACTCTGCTGTTCCATCAGGGACCTGCGGGGGACCAAGCGGGCACCGCGAGACAGCCCTGAGAAGTGTTGCAGGGCTTTTAATAGACAGCGGGGCCCAGAAAATCATGGCCTTTAGAGGTGCTGCATCTCTCACTGTCTGACAGCCTACAGGGGCTTTGGCTCCTACAATGACACCTTCAGAGTGCACTCTCAATGACACACACACACCAACACACACACAGGTGCATATCCTCAGATACACATAGGAGGCAGGCACAAAAACACACACAGTCAGCGACGGCCTAGTGTTTAGAGAGTGACCCAGCAACCGGAGGGTTGCCAGTTCATATCCAGGTTCCGATGGGAAGAATTTGGCGGGAAGTGTGCTGGCAACCAAATCCTAGATGCCATTACCTGCCATTGTGCCTGTGAGCAAGGCACTTAACCCCCCACAACAACAGCTCCCTGGGTGCCCAGTGTGGCAGCCCAGGGTGGCAGCCCAGTGTGCCACCTCTCCAAAACCTCTATATGCATGTGTGTGTACTATATGTGTGTCTTTAGGAGGGGTTGGGCTAAAAGAGGAAGTCACATTTCAGTTGGACCTTGTGTGCAATTGACCAATAAAGTGATCTTATGCACAGATGAAGAGACAAAGACACACACACACATTCCCAAACCATGAGAAATAACACCTGATGAGTGGACTCTAAGCAGCCTATTGAGATTGTGAAAACAGACCAGTATTCACCTGAGAAAGGGATTATGGAAAGAAAGACGTGTTGCTGCCATAGTAAAAGATCACAATATACTTCTATAAAAGAACAACAACAGCATGCAGTAAATATCCACAGTGAAAAATAGGCAAAGAACAGCTATTTTGACCATTGTTCAGTAATATGGGTCTGGATATATGGAATCTAATGTGCCTCAGATACCCCGCAGGTACTGTACTCTGCACACCCAAACACTCAAGTCCCTTGTTTCTCATCACAAAACCTCAAACTATAAGTTTGCAAAAAGTCTACCCTGGGAAAGTTCTCCCCACAAGAAAATGTGCCCCCGGGCCCTTCTCAAACCTGGTTACTTTCATCAGGACCCTCTCCCATCCTCGCCTTATGGTGTTAAATATATTTTTTTAATGTGTTCCAGAGCACAAAAAGAGCCAAGACAAATCATGGCGGTGCAGTGAGGGTATAAAAGGAGCCCCAACAACATCAGACCCATTTGGTGAAGAAGATGCCAAAGATGCTGTGTTTCGCGTGGCTTGGCATTAAAGACAGAGTGAGCTCTCTCTTCTCTCCACTCTAAATCATTAATCGGTTGGCGCTCCCGGATGTACACAAATCAACCTGGTATGGGCCGCACTTCACTCTTTCCCATGATGCTTTGTACTTAGGATGTGAAGTCCAGCACTTTGATTTATCTGATGCCCTCTCAGCTAAGGGAGGGGAGGCAAGTGAGGTGCCATGTTACTGCATCATACTCATTCTAAAGGGCCAAGGCGGAATGTGCAGTTCCCTCCTCAATACCCTGTAGGAAACTGATTCTCGAACAGTACAGAAAGAGATACGAAAGCCTATATCTAAATCACTGCAATCAACTGATAGAGAGTAAGAGTACTCCAGAGGAATACATTCAATAGGACTCGATTTCCAAGCAAGGTTGTAGATGTTCAGTATGACTCGATTTCCAAGCAAGGTTGTAGATGTTCAGTATGATTGGATGTTTAAGGTTGTAGATGTTCAGTATGACTGGATGTCTAAGTAAGGTTGTAGATGTTCAGTATGACTGGATGTCTAAGTAAGGTTGTAGATGTTCAGTATAACTGGATGTTTAAGTAAGGTTGTAGATGTTCAGTATGACTGGATGTCTAAGCAAGGTTGTAGATGTTCAGTATGACTGGATGTCTAAGTAAGGTTGTAGATGATCAGTATGACTGGATGTCTAAGTAAGGTTGTAGATGTTCAGTATGACTGGATGTCTAAGTAAGGTTGTAGATGTTCAGTATGACTGGATGTCTAAGCAAGGTTGTAGATGTTCAGTATGACTGGATGTCTAAGCAAGGTTGTAGATGTTCAGTATGACTGGATGTTTAAGGTTGTAGATGTTCAGTATGACTGGATGTTTATGGTTGTAGATGTTCAGTATGACTGGATGTTTAAGTAAGGTTGTAGATGTTCAGTATGACTGGATGTCTAAGTAAGGCTGTAGATGTTCAGTATGACTGGATGTTTAAGTAAGGTTGTAGATGTTCAGTATGACTCGATTTCCAAGCAAGGTTGTAGATGTTCAGTATGACTGGATGTTTAAGGTTGTAGATGTTCAGTATGACTGGATGTCTAAGTAAGGTTGTAGATGTTCAGTATGACTGGATGTTTAAGTAAAGTTGTAGATGTTCAGTATGACTGGATGTTTAAGTAAAGTTGTAGATGTTCAGTATGACTGGATGTTTAAGTAAGGTTGTAGATGTTCAGTATGACTGGATGTTTAAGGCTGTAGATGTTCAGTATGACTGGATGTCTAAGTAAGGTTGTAGATGTTCAGTATGACTGGATGTCTAAGTAAGGTTGTAGATGTTCAGTATGACTGGATTTCTAAGTAAAGTTGTAGATGTTCAGTATAACTGGATGTTTAAGTAAGGCTGTAGATGTTCAGTATGACTGGATGTCTAAGTAAGGTTGTAGATGTTCAGTATGACTGGATGTCTAAGTAAGGTTGTAGATGTTCAGTATGACTGGATGTTTAAGTAAAGTTGTAGATGTTCAGTATGACTGGATGTTTAAGTAAAGTTGTAGATGTTCAGTATGACTGGATGTTTAAGTAAGGTTGTAGATGTTCAGTATGACTGGATGTTTAAGGCTGTAGATGTTCAGTATGACTGGATGTCTAAGTAAGGTTGTAGATGTTCAGTATGACTGGATGTCTAAGTAAGGTTGTAGATGTTCAGTATGACTGGATTTCTAAGTAAAGTTGTAGATGTTCAGTATGACTGGATGTCTAAGTAAGGTTGTAGATGTTCAGTATGACTGGATGTCTAAGTAAGGTTGTAGATGTTCAGTATGACTGGATGTCTAAGTAAGGTTGTAGATGTTCAGTATGACTGGATGTTTAAGGTTGTAGATGTTCAGTATGACTGGATGTTTAAGGTTGTAGATGTTCAGTATGACTGGATGTTTAAGGTTGTATATGTTCAGTATGACTGGATGTCTAAGGTTGTAGATGTTCAGTATGACTGGATGTTTAAGTAAAGTTGTAGATGTTCAGTATGACTGGATGTTTAAGTAAGGCTGTAGATGTTCAGTATGACTGGATGTTTAAGTAAGGCTGTAGATGTTCAGTATGACTGGATGTCTAAGTAAGGTTGTAGATGTTCAGTATGACTGGATGTCTAAGTAAGGTTGTAGATGTTCAGTATGACTGGATGTCTAAGTAAGGTTGTAGATGTTCAGTAGGACTCGATTTCCAAGCAAGGTTGTAGATGTTCAGTATGACTGGATGTTTAAGGTTGTAGATGTTCAGTATGACTGGATGTTTAAGGTTGTAGATGTTCAGTATGACTGGATGTTTAAGTAATGTTGTAGATGTTCAGTATGACTGGATGTCTGAGTAAGGTTGTAGATGTCACAGTGGAAACAGTCTGCTCTGTTGTTTTTCACTGTGAGAGCTAAAATATGTAGGCTATGCATGCATCTTCCTTAATCACAGCTGCCACTTACTCTGTGTAGCACAGTTAGGGGTCCACCACTGACCTGAGACGTGTGTGGGTGTGTGTGTTTTAGGTTGTTTTCCACACGGAGCGCACCAACATGTCCCTCAAGACATCCCGGGCGACAATGGATCTTTGCGGGAATAAAAATTCATCACTTATTTATCAAAAAGGAAGACGATTTTTTCTGCAGAGGAGCCCACGAGAGATGGCATTCACATGCCAGCACCGGCGCCACTTTACCCGCAAGGTTTTCAATAAAACAAGCAAACAACACGATTCCAACACCTATAAATAAGTGATCGTTCCTGAATAAAGTGATGTACACAGGTCCTCTCGCCGAGGCTCCTCATCACTCTTTTATGGGGCTTTGCTTTTCCCCTTCGGAGGAGCGGAGGAGCAGGGGAACAAGGGAAACCGGTAACAAGGGAAACAGGGATGTGGTTGAAGGAGGTGGCTCCTGTTCCGGAACCCAATTTGGTGGCACAACATTGGTTAGGATCCCAATGTGTGTTTTTAAGCATTTACGAGTGCAAACAGCAACACGGGAGGAGGCTGTCACCTTCCTCTCTGCCTCTCTGCTTTTCTCTCTGTATCTTTTTCTCTCCATGACTCTTTCTCCCTGTATATCTGCATCACAATAACATGGCGTAAAAGCCCCACCCTCCGAGTTGTGTTTGTTTTTACTTCCCTGTTTCTCTTTCATTCAATCGGAGCGACAGGGTGTGCAGTAAGCGGTTTGAACATCTCAGTGGATGGCTCGCCAGATGCTTGGGCGTCTGTCATTGTTAACCAGTTTTTGATTAGGTTTATATAAGGAAAAGCCATGAAATATGAGAAAATTCTGAGAATATGAGACAGGATCAGTAGTGACCCCTACATCTAGCTGTAACCTGGCTGTAACTTGGCTGTCACCAGGCTGTAACTTGGCTGTCACCAGGTTGTCACCTGGCTGTTACTTGGCTGTCACCTGGCGGTTACTTGGCTGTCACCTGGCTCTAACTTGGCTGTAACCTTGCTGTCACCAGGCTGTAATGTGGCTGTCACCTGGCTGTCACCAGGCTGTTACCTGGCTGTCTCCTGACTGTTACCTGGCTGTCTCCTGGCTGTAACCTGGCTGTCATCAGGATGCAACTTGGCTGTCACCTGGCTGTCACCTGGCTTTCACCTGGCTGTTACCTGGCTGTAACATGGCTGTCACCTGGCTGTCACCTTGCTACAACTTGGCTGTAACCTGGCTGTCAGAGTCCCTCCTGGTAGAAACACAAACATACAACCAGTAGTGAAAACGGATTCTCCAGTCCTATTAGAGAATCTCCAGTCCTATTAGAGAATCTCCAGTATTATTAGAGAAACTCTAGTACTATTAGAGAATATTCAGTACTATTAGAGAATCTCCAGTCCTATGAATCTCCAGTCCTATTAGAACATCTCCAGTCCTATTAGAGAATCTCCAGTCCTATTAGAGAATCTCCAGTGCTATTAGAGAATATCCAGTGCTATTAGGTAATCTAAAGTACTATTAGAGAATCTCCAGTGCTATTAGAGAATATCCAGTGCTATTAGGTAATCTAAAGTACTATTAGAGAATCTCCAGTATTATTGGAGAATCTCCAGTACTATTAGAGAATCTCAATTACTATTAGAGAATCTCAAGTACTATTAGAGAATCTCAAGTACTATTAGAGAATCTCCAGTCCTATTAGAGAATCTCCAGTCTTATTAGAGAATATCCAGTCCTATTCGAGAATCTCTAGTACTATTAGAGCATCTCCAGTCCTATTAGAGAATCTCCAGTAATATTAGAGAATCTCCAGTACTATTAGAGAATCTCCAGCACTATTAGTGAATCTCCAGTAATATTAGAGAATCTCCAGTCCTATTAGAGACACTCCAGTCCTATTCGAGAATCTCTAGTACTATTAGAGCATCTCCAGTCCTATTAGAGAATCTCCAGTAATATTAGAGAATCTCCAGTACTATTAGAGAATCTCCAGCACTATTAGAGAATCACCAGTAATATTAGAGAATCTCCAGTCCTATTAGAGAATCTCCAGTCCTATTAGAGAATCTCCAGTCCTATTAGAACATCTCCAGTCCTATTAGAGAAGTTCCAGTAACACTAGAGAATCTCCAGCACTACTAGAGAATCTCCAGCATTATTAGAGAGTCTCTAGTACTATTAGAGAATATCCAGTACTATTAGAGAATCTCTAATACTATTAGAACATCTCCAGTAATAATAGAGCATCTACAGGACTATTAGAGAATCTCCAGTCCTTTTAGAGCATCTCCAGTACTATTAGAGAACATCCAGTCCTATTAGAGAATCTCCAGTACTATTAGAGATTCTCCAGGACTATTAGAGTATCCCCAGTCCTATTAGAGAATCTCCAGTTCTATTAGACAATCTCCAGTACTATTAGAGAATCTCCAATACTATTAGAGACTCTCCAGTACTATTAGAGACTCTCCAATACTATTAGAGACTCTCCAGTACTATTAGAGAATCTCCAGTCCTATTAGAGAATCTCCAGTACTATTAGAGAATCTCCAGTCTTATTAGAGACTCTCCAGTACTATTAGAGAATATCCAGTCCTATTAGAGAATCTCCAGTACTATTAGAGAATCTCCAGGACTATTAGAGTATCCCCAGTCCTATTAGACAATCTCCAGTACTATTAGAGAATCTTCAATACTATTAGAGACTCTCCAGTACTATTAGATAATCTCCAATACTATTAGAGACTATCCAGTACTATTAGAGAATCTCCAGTCCTATTAGAGAATCTCCAGTACTATTAGAGAATCTCCAGGACTATTAGAGTATCCCCAGTCCTATTAGAGAATCTCCAGTACTATTAGAGAATCTCCAGGACTATTAGAGAATCTCCAGTACTAGTTCAGCATCAGTTTCCAGAAGATCTGTGAGTGTTGTGTGCTGTTCAGAAACCAGTTTCAAAACAGACACATGTACACACGCATACACACACGACCACCAGACCCTACAGCCCATCCACACACATCACAACCATTCCCCCACACATACGAACACAGACACCCAACAACCCATCCATACACACAGACACCCTACAACTATTACCCACACACACAGATATCCTACAACCCATCCATATACACATACAACAACCATACACACAGACACCCTACAACCCATCCACACGCACACCCTTCAAAACATCCACACACACCCTACAACCCATCCACACACACACCCTTCAAACCATCCACACACACCCTACAACCCATCCACACACACACCCTTCAAACCATCCACACACACCCTACAACCCATCCACACACACACCCTTCAAACCAAACACACTCACACTCTACAACCCGCGCGCTCACACACACACACACACACACACACACACACACACACACACACACACACACACACACACACACACACACACACACACACACACACACACAGCTTACAACCCATTCAAACACACACACACAACCCCCACACATACCACAATGGTTGTGCGGACTTAAAAAATGAAAAATAGGTCATTCTCCAGCCCTCCCTCTCCCTCCCAGCCAGTGGGTACTCTATGCCGTGCTGTGGTCCTGTGCCGCAGCGTTCCATGCTGTTAGCCAGCCCTCCCGTGTCTTTCTGTGGCAGACCCTACGGCAACACACCTGTGTCCACACTCCTTCCCTGGCCTTCCTTAGATCAATTAGCATTAAAGTTTAAGGCCCCTGTCTGGTCTACCACCATCTAACCTGGTGGTAATATATGCGCGTCCCAAATGGAACCCTGTTCCCTTTACTGTGCACTATATAGGGAATAGGGTGCCATTTGAGAAACACCACATGTGGGCATAGTGGCACAGAACTGTACCCTGGAGGGGCCAGGAAGGGAAACCGTGTGAGAAACCACAGCAGCCACACGTACCAGCCATGTCGACCTGTCCGTCAAAGCAGGTGGATACAGGAGGAGGATACAAAGAGGCACAGGCCTCCAAGGCTGTTATACTGACCTGTTGTCAATGATGTCCTGATTTCAACTGTTCAACCTCCTCCTCAGTTCCACCAAATCAATCCGAACACGACCTTGCTAATGCTTTTCTCCCTTTTCCTCCCAGACAGTTAAAAGCACTGATTGAACATCAGGCTGTATCATTTACTCCTGCAAAGAGTTTCGGGAGAAGGATGAGGTAATATGAGAGGGAATAGTCCAGAGGTGAATGGGTTGGAGACGGAGTGGACCACACTGGGAAGGCTAAATGAAGTCTCCAAGTTGTTTCAGAGCAGCTGGAAATACAGTCTAAAAGGTCAAATCCATTTCCATGTATACCAATGATATATTCTTTGCATCCTGACCTAACATAATGACACCTCTCCTGAAGGATAACTAAATAAAGAAATATAAGCCTGACATACACTACAACTGATCTCATGGTACTGTTGGATCAACGAGACATGACTACCCCTTGAATTAAATATTTTTAATTGAATTCAAGAATAGATCAACAGGTTTGGGCAAGGCTGATGAGGTGTATTTTCAGGCCTGCTCCCCGGCATGACTGTCCTCAGTCGGCTCACAGGAAGTGTCTATGCCAGGTCACGAGAAGAGTGCATGTGAAGGGTCACAGGAAGTGTGTGTGCGCTCTGTCACGGAGAGTGTGCATGTGCCGGGTCACAGGAAGTGTGTGTCTCATGCAGCCAGTCTGTGGTGAAGGGAGGAGAGGGGGAACACAGAGGGCAGCTGTACCTGCACTGCCTCGCGGCCGTCTCTTGACAGCGGCCTTCACATCACAGCACGAGCCCTGACATCGGATCTGACAGAAGTGCCCTCTATACCACATCACCCTTCTGACACGCGCGCACACACACACACACGCACACACGCACACACGCACACACACACACACACACACACACACACACACACACACACACACACACACACACACACACACACACACACACACACACACACACACACACACACACACACACACACACACACACACACACACACACACACACACACACACACACACACACACACACACACACACAGGCTCAAAAGCACACGCAGACACTTCTTTAAATGCACACACTCACATTCATGCGCACACACACATGCATCTGCACACACAAACATTCATACAAACGCAGAGGCACACACACACACAAAAACACACACACAAACATATACATTCATTCAAACAAAGAGGCACACAGAGGCACACACACACATACACAAACACACACACTGCACCACACAAAGAACACACCACCTCACTGCTGCCCAGCAACCCAGTGTGACAGCTATCAATAAGGATTCCAGCAGAGTCTCTGCCAAACAGAGGGGACACAAAAAGAGATGGAATCAAAGGCTGTGCAGGGACCCTATTATTCCAAAGAGCAGGGAATCATTTGCTAGGAATTTGTGACTCACTTTAGGACCCTTTTGAGCAGGGCGCTAGTTGTGCATATGCAGGCTGGGGGCTGGGAGGGGAGGGTGGGTGCTTAACTTGGCCTCTCATATATTTCAAATGTCAAATAGTTTGTTCTTTAAAATGTCGCCATCCCCAGAACTTGTTGACTAATCAGCACATTTGTTTCTTCTGGCTGTGCAAAATGAAAAGTCCTGCACCATGACGTGAATTGATGGATTTCAACTGGGGGCACCATTCAATTTGATTGATAGTGTGTGGAAGGAAGAAGTGGAGACCTAGTTTTTTTCCAGACCCTTTCAGAAAGTAATACACAATGTATTTTTGCAACCACAAGTTCCCCATTAGGGTTTGATAGGGCCTCTGTTTACCTTCATCTTAATCACTATCAATCAATAGTAAAAATAAGGAAAACCCCTGTAATTACTAAGTCCTACTCATTGCAGGGTTTTTGTTTATTTTACTATTTTCTACATTATAGAATAACAACAAAACTATGAAATAACACATATGGAATCATGTAGTAACCCACATTTAAAATAAAATAAGTATACCACACCTTAATTTGAGAGTGAACTCTGAACCCTGAGTTGACTCTGTAGGATTAGCCTATCTACAGATACGCCTAGTACTCCGACAATCACCTCACAAAATCAAGATATGGAATATCATTGATTAATTCTACTTGGTCACAATCCCGGATCCGGGAGCACCCCCATCAGTAAAAAAGCTGACTAGCATAGCCTAGTATAGCGTCACAAGTAAATCCTAGCATCTAAATATCATTAAATCACAAGTCCAAGACACCAGAGGAAAGATACACATCTTGTGAATCCAGCCATAATTTCTGATTTTTAAAATGTTTTACAGGGAAGACACAATATGTATTTATATTAGCTAACCACAATAGCAAAAGACACAACTTTTTTTCCACCATTTTTTCCCTGCATAGGTAGCTATCACAATTTCGACCAAATAAAGATATAAATAGTCACTAACCAAGAAACAACTTCATCAGATGACAGTCTGATAACATATTTATTGTATAGCATATGTTTTGTTAGAAATATTTTCATATTTCAGGTATAAATCATAGTTTTACATTGCAGCCACCATCACAACTCTCACCAAAGCAACTAGAATAACTACAGAGACCAACGTGAATTACCTAAATACTCATCATAAAACATTTATGAAAAATACACAGCGTACAGCAAATGAAAGACAAAGATCTTGTGAATCCAGCCAATATTTCAGATTTTTTAAGTGTTTTACAACGAAAACACAATATAGCATTATATTAGTTTACTACAATAGCCAACCACACAACAGCATTGATTCAAGCCAACAATAGCGATAACGAATAAACCAGCAAAAGATATACATTTTTTCACTAACCTTCTCAAACTTCTTCAGATGACAGTCCTATAATATCATATTACACAATACATATAGAGTTTGTTCGAAAATGTGCATATTTAGCGGCACAAATCGTGGTTATACAATGAGAATAGTAGTCAAGCTGCCAACAAAATGTCGGGAGAAATCTTGGGAGAGGCACCTAATCTAATCAGTAACTAATCATAAACTTGACTAAAAAATACAGGTTGGACAGCAAATGAAAGATACATTAGTTCTTAATGCAACTGCTGTGTTAGATTTTTAAAATTAACGTTACTACGACATACAGCATGCGTTAAAGCGAGACCGCACCGAAATTAATGGCGGAATAGTAGTTTTACATTTTTCAACAGAACAACGAATTAACATCATAAATACTTCTTACTTTTTGATGAGCTCCCATCAGAATCTTGGGCAAGTTGTCCTTTGTCCAGAGAAATCGTTGCTCGGTTGTAGATTGTCGCCTTCAACTTTGGAATTAGCAGTAAACATTAGCCATGTGGCGAAGACGTGTCCAACTCACTATAACGCAGCACTAAGAAATATCCGAAAATCTCAATATACTGATATAAACTGATATAACTCAGTTTAAAATAACAACATTATGATGTCTTTAACACCTATATCGAATAAAATCAGAGCCGGATATATCTAAGGCCTATAACGGGAGCTTTCCAGAACGCAATCCTGAGGTCTGTCTTGCGTCATGGCGAATGTTGAAAAGACTGCACCCCACGTTCCAAGACCATTTATATGGCCTCAGATCTGCCTAGCAACTCCATTCCAATTCTCACTATTTGCTGACATCTAGGGGAAGGCGTATGCAGTGCATCTCGACTAATAGAAGACATGCAAATTAATAAACTGACCTCAGAACAGCCTGCCTGATTTCAGATTTCTCACTTCCTCACAGGAAAATTGCTCCAACTTGAGTTCTGTTTTACTCACAGATATAATTCAAACGGTTTTAGAAACTAGAGAGTGTTTTCTATCCAATAGTAATAATAATATGCATATTGTATGAGCAAGAATTGAGTACGAGGCAGTTTAATTTGGGAACGAAATTTTTACAAAGTGAAAACAGCCCCCCCTATTGAGAAAAGGTTTTAACTGTTTACATATTACGGGCATAGATCCCAACTTTAACAACCATATGGCTTTCCTAGGGTGTATGTGTGTGTGTGTGTTTCTGAAGACTAAAGGTCCTGCTGTGACAAGTCTACAGGGACCAGGAACATCTGGTGGGCCGGCTGCCCCTCTGGTTAGCATGCTCCTCCTCAGACGCCACAAGCTTGAGCATGAACACACACACACACAACACACACATACAGAATGTATGCAGTCACATACACACACTCCAAAAGGCCCATTCCTTGATTCATAGTCACCTAATGCAAACACCTACTGCATCATGCACATTTCACATCTAAATACGGCACAGCCTAAATACCGTACAGCCTAAATACCGTACAGCCTAAATACCGTACAGCCTAAATACCGTACAGCCTAAATACCGTACAGCCTAAATACCGTACAGCCTAAATACCGTACAGCCTAAATACCGTACAGCCTAAATACCGTACAGCCTGAATACTGTACAGCCTAAATATGTCACAGCCTAAATACTGTATTGCCTAAATACTGTACTGCCTAAATACGGCACAGCCTAAATATGGTACAGCCTAAATATGGTACAGCCTAAATAATGTACAGCCTAAATACTGTACAGCCTAAATACTGTACAGCCTAAATATGGCACAGCCTAAATATGGCACAGCCTAAATACTGTACAGCCTAAATACTGTACAGCCTAAATATGGTACATGTACAGCCTAAATATGGTACAGCCTAAATACCGTACAGCCTAAATACCGTACAGCCTAAATATGGTACAGCCTAAATATGGTACAGCCTAAATACCATACAGCCTAAATATGGTACAGTCTAAATATGGTACAGCCTAAATACCGTACAGCCTAAATACCGTACAGCCTAAGTACTGTACAGCCTAAATATGGTACAGCCTAAATATGGTACAGCCTAAATACCGTACAGCCTAAATACCGTACAGCCTAAATACCGTACAGCCTAAATACCGTACAGCCACCCAATCAGTTTTCTGCCTTCTCTTAGTAAATTGATGGAGAGAATTATGTTTGACCAAATACAATGTTATTCTTCAGAGAACAAGTTAACTACTGACTTTCAGCATGCATATAGAGAAGGGCACTCAACTTGTACTGCACTGACTCAGATGACTGATGATTGGTTAAAATAAATGGACTATGGCCTCCCGAGTAGTGCAGCAGTCCCGAGTAGTCAACCGGGAGACCCATAGGGCGGCGCACAATTGGCCCAGTGTCGTCTAGGTTAGGGGAGGGTTTGAAGACAAGTGAAGAAACTCACTTGTTAAGGCTTTACATCACCTGCCATCACATGGTTAGAGAGTTATTTATCCAATAGAACCCAGCAAGTGTTCTTCAATGGAAGCTTTTCAAACATTAGATATGTACAGTGGCGGTGTCCCTCAGGGCAGTGTCCTTGGGCCGTTACTCTTCTATATTTTTTACAAATGATTTGCCACTGGTCTTACATAAAGCTAGAATGACTATGTTTTCGGATGATTCCACACTCTACATGTCATCATCCAAAGCCAGTGCGCTCAATGAAATTCTAAAAAGGAATTACAGTCAGTATCAAAATGGGTGATTAATAATAAATAGGTCTTAAACATTCTCTAAGACCTTAACCTAACCTCTCTTAACCTTAACAACTGGAGTTGTGCATAAAGTGTGTGACCATTGAGCAAGGTGAGGAAGCTAAACTACTAGGTATAACATTGGATGGTCAATTATCATGGTCAAGTCATATTGACAAAGTTGTTGTGAAGATGGGGAGGGGTATGTCTGCCATAAAAATATGTTCTGTGTTTTTAAAACAAAAATCAACTGTACTAGTTGTTCAGGCTCTGATCTTGTCCCATCTTGATTACTGTCAGGTAATATGGTCAAGTGTAGCAAAGAAATCCTTAGCAAAGCTGCAGCTGGCTTAAAACGGAGCAGCACGCATACGGAACTAACATTAATGACATGCATGCCAGTCTTTCTGGGTTGAGGGTTGACCAGAGATGAATTGCTTCTCCTAGTTTTTATGAGAAGTATTCCTGTAATAAAAATTCCAGATTGTCTGCATAATCAGAAAACATTCATCTCAGACACCAATACATATCCCACAAGACATGCCACCAGGGGTCTCTTCACAGTCCCCAAGTCCAAAACATATGAACAGCAATGCACAGTATTATACAGAGCCATGATCACATGGAACTCCCTTCCATCTCCAATTACTTAAGCAAACAGATTAAAATTACCTTTAAAAATATGAAACATACCATGGAAAGGTGGGAACTGTGAGGACACACACACACACACACACACACACATATTTTTGTTGTTGTTTTATTGTTTTTATATCATTGTATTTTACATTTGTGTGACTGTCATGGACTGTCCCTGTCTATGTTTGTTACTTGTCATGTTTTATATTTTTTTGTGGATCCCAGGAAAAATAACTGTTACTTCTGCACAAGCTAATGGGGATCCAAATAAACAAATGAACAAATAAGTATTTCACCACAACTAGCCGAGGGGATCAACATCCATCTCAAGAGAGAGAAAAAACAACCTATCATGTTTGATGTTGAAATGCAACTATGTCCAATCTGCACCAGATGCTCTTCTGTGAAAATTATAACATTTTTATTATTACTTGAAGAAAATGTCATGTTGTTGGCACCAGAGAGCCTCCATCCTCCTCCTCGTCTGTAGCTTTTCGCGGATTTAGCGCTGGCTAATTCCCATATCCGGGCTGTCATCTTGCTCCTGAGAGACAGGCGTGCCGTTTTATCACACATGGGCCCTAATGAATTAAGAGTGGGCGAATCTCAGCCGCGT
The DNA here is from genome assembly GCF_029448725.1 of Salvelinus fontinalis. Classification (NCBI taxonomy): domain Eukaryota; kingdom Metazoa; phylum Chordata; class Actinopteri; order Salmoniformes; family Salmonidae; genus Salvelinus; species Salvelinus fontinalis. Next base: position 58,448,779 of record NC_074670.1, on the reverse strand, counting down.
TCATCCTGTCAGAATGAGGAGAACTCAAGGAAGTAGTAAGAGGATCTCCTTCCAAAGAGACATCAGGGATTGTAACATACTCTGTTTCACGGAAACATGTCTCTCTCTGGATATACTGTCCCCGTCCATACAGCCATCTGGGTTCTCAGTACATTGCGCAGACAGGAATAAAGAACTCTCCGGGAAGAAGAAAGGCGGGGGTGAAGGTTTCATGATTAACTACTCATGGTGTGATTGTGATAACATTCAGAAACTCAAGTCCTTTTGTTCACCAAACCTAGAACACCTCACAATCAAATGCTGAACATATTACCTCCCAAGAGAATTCTATTCGGTTACAGTCACAGCCAAGGCCCTAAAAGAACTACACTGGACTTTATGCAAACTGGAAACCACATATCCTGAGGCCGCATTTATTGTATCTGGGGATTTTAAAAAGGTACATTTGAAGAAAACACTACCAAAGCTCTACCAACACATTGTAGTACTCGAAGCTGGTAAAACACTGGACCACGGCTACTCAATTTTCGAAATGCCTACAAGGCCCTCCCTCGCCCTCCCTTCGGCAAATCTGACCATGACTCCATTTTGCGCCTCCCTTTCTATAGGCAGAAACTCAAACAAGAAGTACCTGTGCTAAGGTCTATTCAATGCCGGTCTGACCAATCGGAATCCATGCTTCAAGATTGTTTTGATCACACGGACTGGGATATGTTCTGGGTAGCCTCTGAGAATAACATCGCCGAATACACAGATACGGTTACTGAGTTCATCAGGAAGTGTATAGGAGATGTTGTACCCTCTGTGACTATTAAAACCTACCCAAACCAGAAACCATGGATAGATGGCAGCATTCGCGCAAAACTGAAAGAGCGAACCACCTTATTTAACCATGGCAAGGTGACTGGGAATATAGCCGAATACAAACAGTGTAGTTATTCCCTCAGTAAGGCAATCAAACAGGCAAAACGTCAGTACAGAGACAACGTTTCAGTCACGAAACGTATGTGGCAGGGGCTACAGCCAATCACGGACTACAAAGGGAAAACTAGCCACTTTGCGGACACCGATCTCTTGGTTCCGAACAAGCTAAACACCTTCTTTGCCGGTTTTGAGGCAGTACAACTGACGCAGCCCGCTACCAAGGACTGTGTGCTCTCCTTCTCCATGGCAGACGTGAGTAAGACATTTCAGCGGGTTAACCCTCATAAGGCTGCCAGCCCAGACAGCATCCCTAGCCGCGTCCTCGGAGCATGTGTAGACCAGCTGCCAGGAGAGTTTACGGGCATATTCAATCCATCCCTATCCCAGTCTGCTGTCCCCACTTGTTTCAAGATGTCCACCATTGTTCCTGTACCCAGAAAAGCAAAGGTAACTGAACTAAATGACTATTGCCCTAGACCCACGTCAATTTGCTTACCGCACCAATAGATCCACAGACGATGCAATCGCCATCGCACTGCCTATTCCATTTGGACAAGAGGAATACCTATGTAAGAATGCTGTTCATTGACTATAGCTCAGCATTCAACACCATAGTACCCTCCAGGATCACCATTAAGCTCGGGGCCCTGGGTCAGAACCCTGCCCTGTGCAACTGGGTCCTGGACTTCATGACGGGCTGCCCCCAGCTTGTCAAGGTAGGAAACAACACCTCCATTTCGCTGATCCTCAATACAGGGACCCCACAAGGGTGCATGCTCAGCCCCTTCCTGTATTCCCTGTTCACCCAAGACTGCGTGGCCACGAACGCCTCCAACTCAATCATCAAGTTTGCAGACGACACAACAGTAGTAGGCCTGATTACCAACAATGACGAGACAACCTACAGGAGGAGTTGAGGGTCCTGGGAGAGTGGTGCCAGGAAAATAACCTCTCACTCAACGTCAACAAAAGGAGCTGATCGTGGACTTTAGGAAACAGCAGAGGGAGCGCGCCCCTATCCACATCGACGGGACCGCAGTGGAGAAGGTTGAAAGCTTCAAGTACCTCTGCGTACATCACTGACGATCTGAAATGGTCCACCCACACAGACAGTGTGATGAAGAAGCCGTAACAACTTTTACAGATGCACAATTGAGAGCGTCCTGTAAGGCTGTATCACCACCTGTTATGGCAACTGCACCACGCACAACCGCAGGGCTCTCCAGAGGGTGGTGCGGTCTGCCCAACGCATCACCGGGGGCAAACTACCTGCCCTCCAGGACACCTACAGCACCCGATGTCACAGGAAGACCAAAAAGATCATCAAGGACCACCCGAGCCACGGCCTGTTCACCCCGCTATCATTTCAGAAGACGAGGTCAGTTCAGGTGCATCAAAGCTGGGACCGAGACACTGAAAAACAGCTTCTATCTCAAGGCCATTAAATAGCCATCACCAGCCGGCTTCCACCCAGTTACGCAACCCTGCACCTTAAAGGCTACTGCCCTATATACATAGACTTGGAATTACTGGCCACTTTAATAATGGAAAACTAGTCACTTTAATAATGTTTAAACAATGTTTACATACTGATTTTCTCATCTCGCATGTATGTACTGTATTCTATTCTAGTGTATTTTAGTCAATGCCACTCTGACATGGCTTAATCTAATATTTATATATTTCTTATTTCCATTCTATTACTTTTAGATTTGTGTGTATTGTTGTGAATTGTTTTTAGATACTACTGCACTGTTGGAGCCAGGAACACAAGCATTTCGCTAAACACCCGCAATAACATCTGCTAAATATGTGGATGTGACCAATAAAATCTGATTTGATTTGAGTGGAACTCATCAGAGCAGGGCGCTGTGTGGCTCCTTCTCACTTCTCATACCCGCGTAATGAAACAGGGTATATGGGATCCCTAGTGTCTGGGTTAATCTAAACAAGTAATATGAGATCATCTCATTCTCCATTAAAAGCTGGTTTTGTGCCAGTGAGGAGTAAAGGCAAAAAACTAAACAGAGATGGCAGTCTTATTTTAACAACCCCTCCCCACCGGGCTAACCAGCACAACCAATCACAACAGCCCTCCGGACCTCTCAACCAGCCCAACCAATCACTACAGCCCTCCGAACCGCTCAACCCAGCACATCCAATCACTACAGCCCTCCGGACCTCTCAACCCAGCGCCAACCAATCACTACAGCCCTCTGGACCTCTAAACCAGCACAACCAATCACTACAGCCCTCTGGACCTCTAAACCAGCACAACCAATCACTACAGCCCTCCTAACCTCTCAACCCAGCAAAACCAAACACTACAGCCCTCCGAACCTCTCAACCCAGCGCCAACCAATCACTACAGCCCTCTGGACCTCTAAACCAGCACAACCAAACACTACAGCCCTCCGAACCTCTCAACCCAGCACAACCAAACACTACAGCCCTCCGGACCTCTCAACTAGCACAACCAATCACTACAGCCCTCCGGACCTCTCAACCCAGCAAAACCAATCACTACAGCCCTCCGGACCTCTCAACCAGCCCAACCAATCACTACAGCCCTCCGGACCTCTCAACCAGCCCAACCAATCACCACAGCCCTCCGGACCTCTAAACCAGCACAACCAATCACTACAGCCCACCGGACCTCTCAACCAGCCCAACCAATCACTACAGCCCTCCGGACCTCTCAACCCAGCACAACCAATCACTACAGCCCTCCGGACCTCTAAACCAGCACAACCAATCACTACAGCCCTCCTAACCTCTCAACCCAGCACAACCAATCACCACAGCCCTCCGGACCTCTCAACCAGCCAAACCAATCACTACAGCCCTCCGGACCTCTCAACCCAGCACAACCAATCACTACAGCCCTCCGAACCTCTCAACCCAGCACAACCAATCACCACAGCCCTCCTAACCTCTCAACCCAGCACAACCAATCACCACAGCCCTCCTAACCTCTCAACCCAGCACAACCAATCACTACAGCCCTTCGAACCTCTCAACCCAGCACAACCAATCACTACAGCCCTCCTAACCTCTCAACCCAGCACAACCAATCACTACAGCCCTCCGAACCTCTCAACCCAGCACAACCAATCACTACAGCCCTCCGAACCTCTCAACCCAGCACAACCAATCACTACAGCCCTCCGGACCTCTCAACCCAGCACAACCAATCACCACAGCCCTCCTAACCTCTCAACCCAGCACAACCAATCACTACAGCCCTTCGAACCTCTCAACCCAGCACAACCAATCACTACAGCCCTCCTAACCTCTCAACCCAGCACAACCAATCACTACAGCCCTCCGAACCTCTCAACCCAGCACAACCAATCACTACAGCCCTCCTAACCTCTCAACGCAGCACAACCAATCACTACAGCCCTCCAAGACTTACTGTAACAACCCCTCCCCACCTGGCTAACCTCTCAACCCAGCACAGCCTTTTATGACATCACATCCAGGCCTCTCTCTGGCTGATGATGGTGCCCCAGAGGTCTGGGGTAGAGAAAGAAGAGAGTAATCTCATCACTGGCCTTGTAGGAGAAGAGGTGGAGGATGAAGGGAGGAGAGGCCAGGCATCCGGGATGACCTCCCCAGCCGGAGGAGCACTTGGCTGGGATCCCGTAATGAAGAGAGCAGGGCCTTGGCACAAGTCCTCCATGGCTCCACAGTGTAATGATGATATGACTAATGATGGCTAGGCTACGAGCGCTAGGAGAGCTATCAAGGCTAGCGCTATCACTTACTTGCATGAAAAGGGCAGATAATTCATTTTCGAGCACACATACTCACACGAAAACAAGGCCGGGCAGAGAGGAAAAAATAAGCTATTGATTTAGTATTTTCAAATAAATAATATTGCAGAGAAAAGGAACATAAATAAAAGCCTGAAAACTAGAAGGGGAGAGGAGAGAGAGTGGGAGCGAGGAAGGAGGAGAATTGACAACAAACATAAAAAGCTATTTCTTGTGTTAATAAGTAAACGCCAATGAATAGTATTCAAAGAAGAATAAAGGAGGGCAGAGATGTGTTTTCTTCACACCAGCACTCTACAGTATGAGTTGTGCACGAATGAACCTGTTGAATATGCATTGATTTTTCCCTGATATTGAACCACATAACCAGCACCTAAGTAGCCTACTTCCAGAGCGGCCTGCTGTCTCTGACCATCAAACACACTCCAGCCCCAAATTGATGAATCTCACCGGGCTCTCCTGCACTTTATCCCTGTGCCATCAATCATTTCCGCAAAGGCATAGAACCTCTGTGTGTGACATCAGCTGCATGAGAACGCACATGAAAAGCATGGAGACAAAGGGGGAGGGTAAAGGAGATGTAGATGAGAGTGGTAGAGAAAATACTGGACAGTTTATTAGGTACACCACCACGTTCACAAAAATTTATCGTTCCTACAGAGAGTGAGTCATTTTAACCGTGTATTGCTATATAAAGCAGGCAGACAGGCATCAAGGCATTCAGTTACTGTTCCGAGTATGGTGCGACAAACAAAAAATATGCAGTCCTGTGGGCGGATGGGCTATTGCAGCAGACAATTAACATTGCCTGGAACATGACCGCGAGATCAGTTACTTGAGGGGCCTGCGCAGTCTCCAGACCTCAGCCCAATAGAGCATATTTGGGATTAGATAGAATGGGCTGTTCACAGCATGAATGTACCGCCGTCCAATCTGCAGCAACTGCGTGATGCCATTGCGTCAGCATGGACCAACATCCCTGTTGAACGTTTCCGACACATTGTAGAATTCCCAGAATAATTCAAGCTGTTCTTGAGACAAAGAGTGGTCTGACCCGGTACTAGATGTTTGTACCTAATAAACTGGACCCGATACTAGATGGGTGTACCTAATAAACTGATAAAATAGATCCATACAGTGCATTCGGAAAGTATTCAGACCCCTTCCCTTTTTCCACATTTTGTTACGTTACAGCCTTATTCTAAAATGGATAAAATATATTTTTTCCTCACCAATCTGCACACAATACCACGTAATGACGAAAACAGCAAAAACAGGTTTTTAGAAATGTTTGCAAAAGTATTTAAAAATATATATAAATGAAATACCAGAAGTATTCAGACCCTTTGCTATAAGACTCGAAATTGAGCTCAGGTGCATCCTGTTTCTAGGGATCATCCTTGAGATGCTTCTACAACTTGATTGGAGTCCACCTGTGGTAAATTCAATTAATTGGACATGATTTGGAAAGGCACTCACCTGTCTATATAAGGTTCCACAGTTGACAGTGCATGTCAGAGAAAAAACAAGCCATGAGGTCGAAGGAATTGTCCGTAGAGCTCTGCGACAGGATTGTGTCGAAGCACAGATCTGGGGAAGGGTACCAAAACATTTCTGCAGCATTGAAGGTCCCCTGGAATACAGTGGCCTCCACAATTTTCAAATGGAAGAAGTTTGGAAGACTCTTCCAGAGCTGGTCGGCTGGCAAAACTGAGTAATAGGGGGAGAACGGCCTTGGTCAGGGAGGTGACCAAGAACCCGATGGTCACTCTGACAGAGCTCTAGAGTTCGTCTCTGGAGATGGGAGAACGTTGCAGAAGGACAACCATCTCCGCAGCGCTCCACCAATCAGGTGTTTATGGTAGAGTGGCCAGATGGAAGCCACTTTTCAGTAAAAGGCACATGACAGCCCGCTTGGAGTTTGCCAAAAGGCACCTAAAGGACTCTGATCATGAGAAACAAGATTCTCTGTTCTGATGAATCCAAGATTAAACTCTTTGGCCTGAATGCCAGGGGAGGAAACCTGGCACCATCTTTACGGTGAAGCATGGTGATGGCAGCATCATGCTGTGGGGATGTTTTTCAGCGGCAGGGACTGGGATAACTGTCAGGATCAAGGCAAAGATGAACAAAGAAAATTTGAGAGATCCTTGATGCTCGAGAGCGCTCAGGAACTCAGATGGAGGCAAAGTTTCACCTTCCAACTGGACAACGACCCTAAGCACACAGTCAAGACAACGCAGGAGTGGCTTCGGGACAAGTCTCTGAATGTCCCTGAATGGCCGAACCAGAGCCTGGACTTGAACCCGATCTAACATTTCTGAAGAGACCTGAAAATACCTGTGCAGCGACGCTCCCCATCCAACCCGATAGAGCTTGAGAGGATCTTCAGAGAAGAATGGGAGAAATTCCCCAAATACAGGTGTGCCAAGCTTGTAGCGTCATATCCAAGAAGACTCGAGGCTGTAATCACTGCCAAAGGTGCTTCAACAAAGTATTGAGTAAAGGGTCTGAATACTTATGTAAATGTGATATCAGTTTTTTATTTTTAATACATTTGCAAACATTTCCAAAAACCTGTTTTTGCTTTGTCATTATGGGGTATTGTGTGTAAATTGATGAGAGAAAAAAATACAATTTAATCCATTTTAAAATAAGGCTGTAATGTAACAAAATGTGGCAAAAGTTAAGGGGTCTGAAAACTTTCCGAATACACTGTATGCAGCGGGAGGGAGGTATGAATGAATAAAAAGGGATAAAGAGATCCATATGCAAACAACGTGGTGAGAGAGCGAAAGAGTGAGATGGATGAATAGAAAGAGATAATGAGATGTATATTTTGTCAATGTGGTGAGAGAGGGAAAGAGTGAGATGGATGAATAGAAAGAGATAAAGAGATCCATATGCAGAGAACGTGGTAAGAGAGGGAAAGAGTGAGATGGATGAATGTAAAGAGATAGACAGAAAACGTGAGACTGATAAAAATACTTTCTACGGTTTCTATGATTCACTGATACAGGGCCAGCGCTGCCTGATGGAAAATAGAAATGCACTCCGGATTAAAAAACTCAACTAAATAAGTGAAGGCAAGAAACCCACAGACGACCAAGTGGCTGCAGCTAATTTGATAGGGATCCACTCTGACAGAAAATCCACTTTTAATGAAGGGCCATGTGCCGGGAGAAATTAGCCATTACCCCCACGGTGCTGATATTAAAAGTTTTATAAATGACAGTGGTGTTGGCGGTGATCGAGGAGGACGGGCAGAGTCGGGGGAGCGTGCCAGGGCGTTTAACTGTACGCCAGGCAGATACTGAAGGCTGAAGGGAGCCTGGCCTGGGCCTGAATTCCTTCTCTCCTTCCATCAGTCAACAAGCCGTCGGAGGAGTTAAAAAGCCCCAGCGTCTGCTCGTTGCTCACTGGACAGGAAGTGGGCGACTGACAGCACCGAGCCGGCGTGTGACAAGTGCGGCAGAACAAACCTGTTGTGATGCGCCGGCTCCCTCTTTCGCCACCCGTGATCAGATACAGCGGGACAAGGGACCATATGGGATGGCAGAGCTTGCTCATCCAATCACGAGGCATATGGGGCTAGTGGTAGAGGGAGGGGGGGAGACTCGAGGTTTCCAGTGTGTCATAGGAAATGACAGAGGAAGCGAAGAAGAAGAGAGGAGAACCAGTTCATTCAGCAGGAGTGTGGCTAATCTACTAGAATCTGGCGAATGTACAGAGAATGGAGAGGGGGACATGTTCTGACATGCCCTTTGACCCAGCCCAGCAACAAGACCACCTCATTGGTGACTAAGACCTCCGGATACTACTGCAAAACCAAAGAAGGGAATTCTCCCATCATAAAATGTGCTTTTTTATTGGCACTCCCCCCCAAAAAATGTATTCACTTGGGGAAAAAAATCTAACCTCTGACTCTGTAGCCTTCCAAATGACACATTAAATGGGAGGCAAAAAACACATTAAAACAAATTATTAAATAAAGGCTTGCGTGGTGCATTAAAAAAGTGGCGATAATCACAGCTGTCTTTCCAGAGACTCGTTTAAATGCAGATTAGGGCTAAGCTTGCAGAGGTGAAGGGCCTGGCGAATCGAAGCCAATAGCACACGGCGCCCCGGAATGGAAATAGACATAATCTCACCAAAGCCAGATTTTTGGGAGGAGAAAATAATGTGTCGACTCGGCTGCCAAGAGGCACTATAAACGCTTAATAAGGTACCCGAAGAACGTTGCACTTCATTGAAAGCAGAACCGATTAGCTTAAAGTGACAATCAGCAATTTAAACAATAACAAAGTGTTTCCTTGCCACTGTTTCGCTAAAAAGCTGAGGAATGGGGCTGGAGAAATGGAACCAATCTCAAATTATTGGACAGAGCTATGGTTGCAAAGACTGGCCATCCATGATAGTTTTTAACCATGTTTTGAGGCTATACAGTGTTAGTTTACATTTACTTTGTTTACAAACATTGGAGTGAAACAAGCTTTACATTTGGGTTCTGAAAGTTTAACTAAGCTCATGGGGCATTTATAAATTATAATCTTCAAGAATCAGTGGGAACATATCATTCATTTAAAGTCCAAAAATGGATGTAGCTACTGCAGATTGCACCTTTAATTTCACAACACTACACAGCACCGCCCCAATAAAAGTGTTGATGCTTGACGGCTAGAAAAGGAAATGTTATCCACTTTGTTACTTGCCCCCACCTTTCCAACTTATTCAATTTTTGCTTGTCAGATACTCATCGACATGGGGCTAATGTAGGATTCGATTGCAGGTGTTTTTTAATCAAGCGTATCAGGCTCCTAAGTAGTCATTTGGGACAATGGCGAGGCAGTTGGAACTGACTGTTATCTCTACGATTCCAGTACACGTTTCAGTGTGTGTAGGGGAGCATGTGCACAACTTTCAGAACACTACCATGACTTAAATACAGAGATAATAGGACATCTTATTATCCAATAGTATCTGGCCACGACAGAGTAGAGATGTTCAGCCTGCACTGAGAACTAAATGACACCTTTATTGTGGTTAGCAGACTTACTGATTTTCTTATTTGAAGGCTGTTAAAAGAGAGGACAGGAGTAGATGGAAAGTATGTATTTCATGGATGTCATTCAACTCAGAAATTAAACGGTAGACATCTTGAGAATTCCAGCCTCAATATCATTGATAAGGCCTTTCATAAATGAGTTCTTATACAGTATCTGTGAACTCTACGTCAACATGCTAAAAAAACAGCCACCGCTAAATGAGGACTTTTTATTTGATTTCATTTATCCGTTATTCCCCACTTGATGAATCCAGTGGGGAATACAGCGACTAGCATCAGCAACAAAAACACACAAGCTCCCAAGAGGTTAGCTGGCACATTGTCATCAAGGAGTGGTACTCACACCCTCTCCTCCTGCTTTCCCTCGCCCCCATTGCCCTCTGCCACAAGCTTTCCTTCATTCTTAGTTCTTACCTCAAACTATTCCACTTATCCACCCACTGTCATAACAGGCAATCTGGGGTCAATTCAACGTCGTGCCTTGGCAGTGACAAACACCTTTAATTTCAACAGAGGGGAGCATAGAATGACTTGAATAAACACTAGATGGTCACGATGTGCACAGGTAAGACTAGGGTTCAATAAGAGCTCAGACAAGCAAAACATGTGATGGGTACGCACTCAAAAAGCCTACTTCATTGTTTGAATTAATGAAGTAGCTTCGTGAAACATCTTTTTGAGTGCCTACCCATCACATGTTTAGCTTATCTGAGCCCTCCTTGAACCCTGATCTTAGTGGAAGAAGGTCCCCTATCTGGGGCATTGGTTCGTATTTGATGAGCTTTGGCATTAATGAAAGGACTCGTCCCCATCCAATAAAATGGTCATATTCTGACTCCAGATAATAGATGTTGCCATTCTAAGCCAATAATAGTGTCTATAATGAAATCAGTGGAGCAGAAAAGAGGCACTCTTTCATTTCCTCCTGGTGGGCTGTGTATTTTGTACATCCCATTATTCATCAGGTCCACTGCTGATAACAGGAACATTTGCATCTGAATCAGAAATGCTTTATGACCTCCCCCTACACACGCCTCTCTTCTCCCCTTAATGCAAATGACTTGACCCAAAAAAGGGAAAGTGTTACATTCAATTACTCAGGACAAACTTAGTCATGACTCGGGGCCAGGAATGTGTGTCCATGGGTAGCATCGTGAGGTGAGAGGCCATTCGCTATCCTCAGGTAAGGTTGATATCTGGCTATCTAGCTCATACTTCTGGACAACAACAATGACATTGAAAACAACAGTTAGCATTGAAAGGTAAAAATCTACCTAGCATTGCTGAGGCTATAGGAAGAACTGCAGCGACAAATAGTTAGCATTGAAAACTAAATTGGAGGTAGCTAAGGGGAGGTAACAATGGGAAGAACTGTAGAGCAGACATTCCCAAACTGGGGTATGGGCAATGCCATCGGGGGTACGCCAAATAAAAATGTGATTCACATTAAAAAAAAAATATTAATTGTATATTTTATTACATTTTTTCTTTACATTTTCAAACAGACCATTTCGATTTTCCAACAGGGCTATACATTTTAGTATTTTTTTTCTCAGCTGAGTAGCCTCGTTTCACTGCCAAAAATAAAATTAAACCATCTAGTGTTCAGCGAAATAACAACACAACGTCAAATACTGGTAGCCTAGTCAAATAATTAACATCCAATCACATTAACCGCTACTCTCTCGCGGGAATTCCACTAACGATCCGTATGTAGCCAAACGTAGCTGCTGCTCATTCCATTTGCTCAAAAATGTATAAATTATTTTAAAAAGTATGGCCTGCGTCCGTAGAGACACATACCAGCTCTACTGGCAGTACTGCTACTACCAGCAGTACTACACCTGCACCTGTCGATGACACAAGTTGTTCTGCTTCCACGAGCACATCCAATGCTAGCACCAGTAATTCTACATTTGTTGCTAGCCCAGCTAGCATGGACACTGACAGTTGTGAATCTGATGCAGCTGAAGAGCTACTGCCTCCTTACACGGGAAAGTAGCGAACAACAGATTGGGACGTTGGACCATCAAAGAGGCGAAAATATGATGAGAACTACATTGATTTGCGGTTCACTCATATTGGAAGTAGTGCCTTTCCTCAGCCATAGTGTGTTACATGTGCAAAAGTACCATCTCACAACTCAATGAAACCTTCACTCTTGCGCAGACATTTAGAAACAAAACTTGCCAATTAGAAAAATAAGCCACAGGAGTTTTTTGAGCAAGAATTAAGACGACTTTCGAGTAGTAAGACATGTACAAAAGCAACAGATACCATTAATAAGAAGGGGCTAGAAGCGTCTTATACGTATGATGAGCTACTGAGAGGCTAGGACAGGAAAGACCGATACTATTGTGGAGGACTTAATTCTTCCTGCTGCCACGGATATGGCTGGGACAATGCTTGGGGAAAAGGCCAAAAAAACTATAAGACAATTCCTCCATCAAACAACACTGTTTCACGACGCATCAGTGACATAGCAAGATATGTTTTGAAACAATTACTGCTTCTCATACAGGCCAGTGAATTCTATGCATCACAGCTGGATGAGTCAACAGACGAGGCGGGCCTGGCATAGCTCCTGGTATACGGCCGTTACATTTATGGGGGGTCAATTAAGGAAGACATCCTCTTCTGCAAACCACAACAACAGGAGAGGATATTTTTTAAGTACTGGACAGCTTTGTGACATCAAATGGACTTTGGTGGTCAAGAGGTGTTGGTATCTGTACTGATGGTGCAAAAACCATGACAGTGAGACATAGTGGAGTGCTACCAATGCCACTTGGGTACACTGTAGCATCCATCGAGAGGCTCTTGCTGCCAAGCTTTAAAGACATTTTGGACACTACAGTGAAAATGGTTAACTTTATTAAAGCAAGGCCACTGAACTCTCGTGTATTTTATGCATTATGCAATGCTATGGGCAGCGACCATGTAATGTCTTTACAACATACAGAAGTGCGATGGTTATCAAGGGGCAAAGTTTTGACACATTTTTTAAAATTGAGATACGAGCTTAAAGTTTTCTTTACTGACCATCATTTTCACTTGTCTGACCACTTGCATGATGATGAGTTTCTCACACTACTGGCCTATCTGGGTGATGTTTTTTCTCACCTGAATGATATGAATCAAGGATTACAGGGACTATCCTCAACTATATTCAATGTGCGGGACAAATATGATTTTTTGTGTGCAAATTAACTCAAGCTTACGGACAAAATGCAAAATTTAAAATGCATCAAAGTAGGGACCAAGACACTGAAAAACAGCTTCTATCTCAAGGCCATCAGACTGTTAAACAGCCATCACTAACATTGAGTGGCTGCTGCCAACATACTGACTCATATCTAGCCACTTTAATAATAAAAAATTGGATGTAATAAATGTATCACTAGCCACTTTAAACAATGCCACTTTATATAACGTTTACATATTCTACATTACTCATCTCATATGTATATCCTGTACTCTATACCATCTACTGCATCTTGCCTATACAGTTCGGCCATCGCTCATCCATATATTTATATGTACATATTCTTATTCATTCCTTTACACTTGTGTGTATAAGGTTGATGTTGTGAAATTGTTAGATTACTTGTTAGATATTACTTCATGGTCAGAACTAGAAGCACAAGCGTTTCGCTACACTCACATTAACATCTACTATCCATGTGTATGTGACAAATAAAATTTGATTTGAAATGTGATATATCGAAGCTGGATGAACTGGAAGCGCAATTACGCAGGTACTTTCCTGAAACGGACAACAGAAACAACTGGATTCGTTATCCCTTTCATGCCCTGCCTCCAGTCCACTTACCGATATCTGAACAAGAGAGCCTCATCGAAATTGCAACAAGCGGTTCTGTGAAAATTGAATTTAATCAGAAGCCACTGCCAGATTTCTGGATAGGGCTGCGCTCAGAGTATCCTGCCTTGGCAAATCGCTTGTTAAGACACTGATGCTCTTTGCAACCAGGTACCTATGTGAGAGTGGATTCTCTGCCCTCACTAGCATGAAAACTAAATACAGGCACAGACTGTGTGTGGACAATTATTTAAGACTGAGACTCTCTCCAATACAACCCAACATTGCAGAGGTATGTGCATCCTTTCAAGCACACCCTTCTCATTAACCTGTGGTTAGTTATTCACAATTTCTGATGAACAAATAAGGTTTTATATATAAGATGGCTAAATAAAGAGCAAATGTATTGATTATTATTATATTACTATTTGTGCCCCGGTCCTATAAGAGCTCTTTGTCACGTCCTACGAGCCGGGTGGTTTATTTATGTAATCTTAAGGCAAGTCAGTTAGGAACAAATTCTTATTTTCAATGACGGCCTAGGAACAGTGGGTTAACTGCCTTGTTCAGGGTCAGAACAATAGATTTTTACCTTGTCAGCTCGGGGATTCAATCTTGCAACCTTTAGGTTACTAGACCAACGCTCTAACCACTAGGCTACCTACCGCCCTGTGACAATACTCACACTCATTGTTATGTTTAATAAATGTATCGTATAGTGTGTGTGGCAGGCTTACAATGATGGCAAAACAACATTTGAGAGTGCGCTGACCCTGGTGCTAGAGGGGGTACGCAGCTGGAGGTTGAATGTTTGAAGTGGTATGGGACTATAAAAGCTTTGGGAACAACTGCTGTAGAGGATCAACAGTTAGCATAAAAATCTAAAATCATGCTAGCATTGCAGTATTTCAGGCCAGATAACTACAACAAGTATATATGCTGCTGCTCATATTTCCTGACCTGCCTTAGATGTGTGAAAAAGAAAACGACTTCTGAGGAAACGGAGAATAAACTCTGCCTTACCCATGCATTTTCCACAGTACAAAACCCTTTCCATCTTTGCAGGAACAGAACATCCTGTGTAATATTTCTGATCAATCATGGCTGCAGAGGGAGATTGTGCTGACACAAAATAATAAACAACATGCTATCAGGAGAAAGGGAGAGAGAGAGAGAGACAGATATCTGTCTGTCTCTCTCTCTATAACTCTCTCTCGATATCTCAGTCTCTCCCTCTATATATATATACAGTATATCACAAAAGTGAGTACACCCCTCACATTTGAGTAAATATTTGAGTATATCTTTTCATGTGACAACACTGAAGAAATGACACTTTGCTTCAATGTAAAGTAGTGAGTGTACAGCTTGTATAACAGTGTAAATTTGCTGTCCCCTCAAAATAACTCAACACACAGCCATTAATGTCTAATCCGCTGGCAACAAAAGTGAGTACACCCCTAAGTGAAGATGTCCAAATTGGGCCCAATTAGCAATTTTCCCTCCCCGGTGTCATGTGACTCGTTAGTGTTACAAGGTCTCAGATGTGAATGGGGAGCAGGTGTGTTACATTTGGTGTCATCGCTCTCACACTCCCTCATACTGACTGGTCACTGGAAGTTCAACATGGCACCTCATGGCAAAGAACTCTCTGAGGATCTGAAAAAAAGAATTGTTGCTCTACATAAAGATGGCCTGGGCTATAAGAAGATTGCCAAGACCCTGAAACTGAGCTGCAGCAAAGTGGCCAAGACCATACAGCGGTTTAACTGGACAGGTTCCACTCAGAACAGGCCTCGCCATGGTCGACCAAAGAAGTTGAGTGCACGTACTCAGCGTCATATCCAGAGGTTATCTTTGGGAAATAGACGTATGAGTGCTGCCAGCATTGCTGCAGAGGTTGAAGGGGTGGGGGGTCATTCTGTCAGTGCTCTGACCATACGCCGTACACTGCATCAAATTGGTCTCCATGGCTGTCGTCCCAGAAGGAAGCCTCTTCTAAAGATGATGCACAAGAAAGCCTGCAAACAGTTTGCTGAAGACAAGCAGACTAAGGACATGGATTACTGGAACCATGTCCTGTGGTCTGATGAGACCAAGATAAACGTATTTGGTTCAGATGGTGTCAAGCGTGTGTGGCGGCAACCAGGTGAGGAGTACAAAGACAAGTGTGTCTTGCCTACAGTCAAGCATGGTGGTGGGAGTGTCATGGTCTGGGGCTGCATGAGTGCTGCCGGCATTGGGGAGCTACAGTTCATTGAGGGAACTATGAATGCCAACATGTACTGTGACATACTGAAGCAGAGCATGATCCCCTCCCTTCGGAGACTGGGCCGCAGGGCAGTATTCCAACATGATAACGACCCCAAACACACCTCCAAGATGACCACTGCCTTGTTAAAGAAGCTGAGGGTAAAGGTGATGGACTGGCCAAGCATGTCTCCAGAAGAGGACTCCAGTGGCAACCTGTGAAGCTCTGGTGAACTCCATGCCCAACAGGGTTAAGGCAGTGCTGGAAAATGATGGTGGCTACACAAAATATTGACACTTTGGGCCCAATTTGGACATTTTCACTTAGGGGTGTACTCACTTTTGTTGCCAGCAGTTTAGACATGAATGGCTGTGTGTTGAGTTATTTTGAGGGGACAGCAATTTTACAGTGTTATAAAAGCTGTACACTCACTACTTTACATTGTAGCAAAGTGTCATTTCTTCAGTGTTGTCACATGAAAAGATATACTCAAATATTTACAAAAATGTGAGGGGTGTACTCACTTTTGTGATATACTGTATTTTTTTTTTTTTTTTCACCTTTATTTAACCAGGTAGGCAAATTGAGAACACGTTCTCATTTACAATTGCAACCTGGCCAAGATAAAGCAAAGCAGTTCGACACATACAACAACACATAGTTACACATGGAGTATAACAAACATACAGTCAATAATACAGTGAAAAATAAGTCTATATACAATGTGAGCAAGTGAGGTGAGATAAGGGAGGTGAAGGCAAATAAAATACACTGCTCAAAAAAATAAAGGGAACACTTAAACAACACAAAGTAACTCCAAGTCAATCACACTTCTGTGAAATCAAACTGTCCACTTAGGAAGCAACACTGATTGACAATAAATCTCACATGCTGTTTTGCAAATGGAATAGACAAAAGGTGGAAATTATAGGCAATTAGTAAGACACCCCCAAAAAAGGAATGGTTCTGCAGGTGGTGACCACAGACCACTTCTCAGTTCCTATGCTTCCTGGCTGATGTTTTGGTCACTTTTGAATGCTGGCGGTGCTCTCACTCTAGTGGTAGCATGAGACGGAGTCTACAACCCACACAAGTGTCTCAGGTAGTGCAGTTCATCCATGATGGCACATCAATGCGAGCTGTGGCAAAAAGTTTGCTGTGTCTGTCAGCGTAGTGTCCAGAGCATGGAGGCGCTACCAGGAGACAGGCCAGTACATCAGGAGACGTGGAGGAGGCCGTAGGAGGGCAACAACCCAGCAGCAGGACCGCTACCTCCGCCTTTGTGCAAGGAGGTGCACTGCCAGAGCCCTGCAAAATGACCTCCAGCAGGCCACAAATGTGCACGTGTCAGCATATGGTCTCACAAGGGGTCTGAGGATCTCATCTCGGTACCTAATGGCAGTCAGGCTACCTCTGGCGAGCACATGGAGGGCTGTGCGGCCCCACAAAGAAATGCCACCCCACACCATGACTGACCCATCGCCAAACCGGTCATGCTGGAGGATGTTGCAGGCAGCAGAACGTTCTCCACGGCGTCTCCAGACTCTGTCACGTCTGTCACATGTGCTCATGTGCTCAGTGTGAACCTGCTTTCATCTGTGAAGAGCACAGGGCGCCAGTGACGAATTTGCCAATCTTGGTGTTCTCTGGCAAATGCCAAACGTCCTGCACGGTGTTGGGCTGTAAGCACAACCCCCACCTGTGGACGTCGGGCCCTCATACCACCCTCATGGAATCTGTTTCTGACCGTTTGAGCAGACACATGCACATTTGTGGCCTGCTGGAGGTCATTTTGCAGGGCGCTGGCAGTGCACCTCCTTGCACAAAGGCGGAGGTAGCGGTCCTGCTGCTGGGTTGTTGCCCTCCTACGGCCTCCTCCACGTCTCCTGATGTACTGGCCTGTCTCCTGGTAGCGCCTCCATGCTCTGGACACTACGCTGACAGACACAGCAAACCTTTTTGCCACAGCTCGCATTGATGTGCCATCATGGATGAACTGCACTACCTGAGCCATTTGTGTGGGTTGTAGACTTCGTCTCATGCTACCACTAGAGTGAGAGCACCGCCAGCATTCAAAAGTGACCAAAACATCAGCCAGGAAGCATAGGAACTGAGAAGTGGTCTGTGGTCACCACCTGCAGAACCATTCCTTTTTTGGGGGTGTCTTACTAATTGCCTATAATTTCCACCTTTTGTCTATTCCATTTGCAAAACAGCATGTGAGATTTATTGTCAATCAGTGTTGCTTCCTAAGTGGACAGTTTGATTTCACAGAAGTGTGATTGACTTGGAGTTACATTGTGTTGTTTAAGTGTTCCCTTTATTTTTTTGAGCAGTGTATATTAATAAATAAAAATATAAAAAAGGCCATGGTGGCGAAGTAAATACAATATGGCAAGTAAAAAAAACACTGGAATGGTTGGTTTGCAGTGGAAGAAGGTGCAAAGTAGAGATAGAAATAATGGGGTGCAAAGGAGCAAAATAAATAAATACAGTAGGTAAAGAGGTAGTTGTTTGGGCTAAATAATAGATGGGCTATGTACAGGTGCAGTAATCTATGAGCTGCTCTGACAGCTGGTGCTTAAAGCTAGTGAGGGAGATAAGTGTTTCCAGTTTCAGAGATTTTTGTAGTTCGTTCCAGTCATTGGCAGCAGAGAACTGGAAGGAGAGGCGGCCAAAGGAAGAATTGGTTTTGGGGGTGACCAGAGGGATATACCTGCTGGAGCGCGTGCTACAGGTAGGTGCTGCTATGGTGACCAGCGAGCTGAGATAAGGGGGGACTTTACCTAGCAGGGTTTTGTAGATGACCTGGAGCCAGTGGGTTTGGCGACGAGTGTGAAGCGAGGGCCAGCCAACGAGAGCGTACAGGTCGCAGTGGTGGGTAGTATATGGGGCTTTGGTGACAAAACGGATGGCACTGTGATAGACTGCATCCAATTTATTGAGTAGGGTTTTGGAGGCTATTTTGTAAATTATATATATGGTATATATATATGATGATCACAACACCCCTCTATATATATATATATATATATATATATATATATATATATATAGAGGGAGAGACAGAGATATCAAGAGAGAAAGAGTTATAGAGAGAGATATACACAGTATATATAGAGAGAGAGAGATATATAGAGAGACAGAGAGAGAGAGATATATAGAGAGACAGAGAGAGAGATATACACAGTATATATAGAGAGAGAGATATATAGAGAGACAGAGAGAGAGATATATAGAGAGACAGAGAGAGAGATATACACAGTATATATATAGAGAGAGATATATAGAGAGACAGAGAGAGATATATATAGAGAGACAGAGAGAGAGATATACACAGTATATATATAGAGAAAGATATATAGAGAGACAGAGAGAGAGATATATAGAGAGACAGAGATATACACAGTATATATAGAGAGAGAGATATATAGAGAGACAGAGAGAGAGATAGAGGCACAATCTGTTGAAGAATAAAAACGTGCAGTAGAATTTCCACCCGGGCTTGTACGTGCTACAGCACACACTATACAGTGGCAGAGTATGCCGTCACATAATCTTCTTACCCAAGACAAGGCTGAATGTAATCTTCAGCACGGCTAACGGCAAGAGTTGTGTTTGTAGGGGCTGGTTTCATAACTGAACTTGTAAACCCCATCTCTCACACACACACACACACACACACACACACACACACACACACACACACACACACACACACACACACACACACACACACACACACTTCCCAGTCCAGTGCCAGAGGGCAAATGGGTAGAGAGTGGGGGATTGGGGTCTTTGTGCACTCTCAGTCCTGGCCATTAAATAAGCTTGGTACTGCAGAGGTGAACAGCATTGACAATGATGTATGGAAGGAGATTGGCTCCGGGGCTGTTATGTAGCACCTGGCTCTGGTGTGGACAGCAGAGCAGCAGCCCCCCTGCCTGCCGGCTACCAAACAAATCCGGACCAGATTTAGTACCTCGACTCTAATTCAGACCAATTCAATTTGGTCCAGGACAAATATCAGCTGATTTAAATGGAGGTACTGGACAGAGGGGTTGAATAAATGTGCAGCCTCCTACTTCAAGGCTGGACATGTTATTGACGAGTGGTGAGTCCGTGAGTGGCGAGGTGATCTAGCCTTTACTGCTGCTCTCTCCCTCTCCCTACTGCAGCCATAACCTTTCTGCTTCACCCGATACTCTCTCTCTCTCTCCCTCTCCCTCCCTCCTTCCGGCATTGAGGTATACTGCTGCTCATGATTGACTCAGATATGCTCTTCTCACATATGCTTGGCTCACTTCTAAAATATGCCACATACATAACCATGCTGTCATGGTATGATTCTAGCAGTGTGGCCAGCACCGGCTCAGCATTAGACTGACAAAAAGAGAGAGACCATACTAAAACATGTCAGCAATAGGACTCTGAATGTAGCTTTAGTTTTTTTGGAGTGTCTTTTCCACTTGCGGTTGTAGAGACAGTGTATCAGGGAGGCACAAATGGCGGGGGGGTATCGGGACCACGGCTGCGTCTGTTGGGCAACCGCAAAATAATGTCATATCACCGAACGGTGGAAAGAACGACTGAATTATGAAGGAGGGAGGTTAATTATGAATGGAGGGATGGGGGGAAACAGGGCCTCAGACACACGGTTGGTCGCCTTCCATGACTAAAGAGCCAGCTACTGCACAAAGCTAGCGCACCACTCCTCAGTATGTAACGAGCTGGAAAGCTGGTCCTAATTAGCTAGTCTGCATGGCTAATGTCGCTAATGTGATCCGTCTCTGTTGTGTGTGAATCTTAACATATTCAACCTGATTTCTCTGTATGTCAACTGTCACTGGTTTGATTGTGCTCTTCTTAACACGAGTTGACAAGGACATTTTGTGCTCTCGTTGACAATAAAGCAGCAAAATTATTAAAAAGATGGGGAAAAACGATGATCACAACACCCCTTATGGGTAGGATGTGGAATTGACAGCCAAGATATACATTAAAGGCATTATTCAAATGAGGAATAAGGCCTTCCTGCTTGGTACTGTCAAAGTTAAGCTTTGGAAGTAAAATATCAGCCTACAACTTTTCATTGCATTCTGTGTCTTTTTTCCCCCCGGTTAACCTTCAAAACCCTTGATGGGCAGTTCTCTTTCCCCAAATCTCAATTTATTGTAAAAAAAACACCCCTCTCCTCTTCCCAACCCCACAAAAGTAATATCTGTTATCCACCTGACCTTACTAAATTGAGTTTCTGCATTTATCTGGCCCACTGATTCCATTTTCCCCCTCTCCAACAAATTCATATTTTCAATGACGGCCTAGGAACAGTTGGTTAACGGCCTTGTTCAGGGGCAGAATGACAGATTTTTACCTTGTCAGCTCGGGGATTCGTAACCTTTTGGTTACTAGTCCAATGCTCTAACCACTAGGCTACCTGCCGCCCCAATGGGGACTGAAGGGGGATGGGGGCTGAAGGGGGGTTGAAGATGGTGCTAAGTGTTTGCAGTTGAGATGGGGGCTGAAGGGGGGGATTGAGGGTGGGTCTAAGGGCTTGCAGTTTAGGTGGGGGCTGAAGGGTTGGAGGTTAAGGTGGGGGCTGAAGGGGGATTTGAGGATGGAGCCAAGGGTTGGTGGCTGAGGTGGGGGCTGAGCGGGGGTTGAGGTGGGTGCTGAGGGGAGGTTGAGGTGGGGGCTGAAAGGGGGTTGAGGATGGGGCTAACGGGGGGTTGAGGTGGGGGCTGAGGGGAGGTTGAGGTGGTGGGGTTGAGGATGGGGCTAAGGGTTGGTGATTGAGGTGGGGGCTGGGGGGATTGAGGTGGTTACTGAGGGGAGGTTGAGGTGGGGGTTGAGGTTGGGGCTAAGGGTTGGCGGTTGAAGGGGGGTTGAGGTGGGGCTAAGGGTGGGGGTTGGGAGGACATTGGGACCAGACCTGGAAAAAAAGAGGGGTGTTCCTTCCTTTGCATTCTCTCGCCTGGGAAACTATTGGGGTGTCTTGGAAAACAAGGGTCTCTGGACTAGATGCCACGGCCCAGTGCTTTGTGAGGGATTGAAGGCAGCTAGCTACTGTGGAGCAAGCAGCTGTGATGAAGAGGTCATGTGCACAACTTTTATAGAGTCTTTCTCTCTACCCAAAACACCAGTCTCTTTCTGTCAAACGACCAACCCACCCACCCAAACACAGAACACTCCACCCACAACCTAGTGTCCAATCAGCCCACATTCACTCCGAGGAGCTACTCCACCAAGCAGAGCAAACAGTACCATCTGACCTCTGAAACAATGAGGGTATGATACATTCCCAAACAATGGAATTCATAGAAAAATAAAGGACAACTGGACATGGAAGAACTCTAATTCTCTTCATCATTTAAATCATACTCAGATCGTGTGAATGTGTTTTTCACAAGTGGAGAAGAGAACAATTCCGTTGGTGAATGTTTTGCAAATGGTGGAATCATATATCAACGGTTGGCATTGAGGACATCTAAAGATTATTTTGGGAAAAAAGATAAACTCATATTGTTCACTAACTACAATGTTAAACATCAGAATATTCTAGAGAAGTTGCATTTGTTCTCCTGGAGTGGCCCCTCTCTAATCACAACTTGAGGAACTCAATGGATCTAGCTAGTGATTGGTTCTGGGTCTGAGGACATGGGAGGCATTGTCACTCCCAGCGATGGCTCAATGGAGCTGGGCTAATCCCGGGCAGAGGTCTGTCCGATGGGCTCCTACAATAGTCAGAGTGGGCCCTGGGACATGCACTAGGACCCATTCACAAGCCCTCTGAAACATTCAAAGCCTTTCCTTCTAAAGGGCCAAACTTTTGTTCCCCTCACAAAGAGCCAACCAGAGGTACTCCGATAGATCGGAGGGCCGTTCAAAATCGGATTATTTCCACCGAAATCATCCTTTCTCCATTTGCCAGATAACTATGTGCCCACCATTGTCTCCGACCTGAACATGATGGAGACTGGATGTTTATTGCCACATTTATTCCAGAAGCAAAGAAAATAGTTTTCTCCCGTCCCTTCCTTATATTTTCTTTGAAAAAGAAATCTGGGCCACATGCCCCAGAGGAACGCAAAGTATTTTAATTCATTCCCACCTTTTCTCTCTGGCGTCCATCTCGGAAACCACTATTCATGCCCACAAGTGATTTGTTCGGGCTGGACCATCAAAGCAATTATTATAGCAGCCTGCTTATGAGGGGAATATGACTGACAACAGCGTGATGGAGGGCACTTGGCTTCAATTTCTTAGATCTGAAAGCCTTTTTCATTGGCCACCGCACAAATAGCAAAACGTAAACAAACCGGTCATATAAAAATAAATACTATGGTACTATAGCTAAGACATTTGCAAATGTTTCTATTTTCAATGTAACCTATCTTCAATAACATCCTCGCCTTAGCAGCAGAGTGATTGAGTGTCACTCTTAAATGGGTTGTGCCAGAAAATAAATCCCTGTGCTGTAACTGAATGCAGAGGGGAGGGGGGGGGGTATGGGATGGGTAAGATATGTGTAGAAATTAATGTAATGGACATGAGGAGGAACAGAGGCCTTGGATACCTTCGGTCATAATGAGAGCGTCTTATATTACGCACCATAATGCCCAGGGTTGCTTACACAGCGTATAGGTGTCCTGTCAGGCCATTACCGGCCTATAGGAACACGGCGCACCACAAAACAGGATACTCCGTAAATGGATAACGCGGGCCGATAAGTACTGAACGGCGCCGCTGCCTGCCTCCGCCATTCTACCTCGTGTGATTGAGAGCAAGAACTCCGCCTAGAGTGACAAAGGATTAGTGCGAGGGATGGATGGAAGGATAGATAGGTGGATGGATGGATGGATGGATGGATGGATGGATGGATGGAGAAGATGGACAGAGAGAATGTGAGAAAAAGAAAGAAAAGAAAAGCAGAGAGTACAGTGTCGAGAAGAGGGTGAGGGTAAAAAGGAAGGTTGATAAAGAAGGAGGAAAGGGGGTACGGAGGGATGACAAGAAAGAGAGCGATAGCACGTCAGATCATAAGTCTCCTGGCATTGTTTTACTCTGATGTCATCTCTGTACAATGTCCTTATCCCAAATGGAACCCTATTTCCGTTATAGTGCACTACTTTTGCTCTGGTCAGACCTAGTGCATTATAAAGAGGAATAGGGTACAATTTGTGACCCATCCAGTGTCGAGGCCCCTCGCCTCCCATCTAATCTCTATCCTTCTCTATTCTCTCCCATTGACTTATTCCCCTTGTCAATTATTCAGCCTTTATAAGCAGCCACCATCTATTCTGTTCGCAACAGATCCAGTAAAAAGATGAATAACAGGCTCCGTCAGCCTTATGGGCTGTCATAAAATTTATACAACAGGCAAAAGAAAATCCATCGCTTACAGTTTTGCTTACCGACCACTGTAAACATATTAATGAAAAGATCCCCTGTAAATATATTAATGAAAAAATATCGACTAAAAGAAGATAGAAGAGTCAAAGCCAGGAGTTTTACAACACTCTGTATCCATGAGGGATTTTTACATGCTTTTACGCTAATCAAAATGTATGCCGGCTTGGCAGAGTGTGTATAACCACAGCACAGTATGGAGCTATACCTGTGTTTGGAGATCTGGGGGTATGCATCAAGAGTCTCAGAGTAGGAGTTCTGATCTAGGATCAGTTTGGTCTTTCAGATCATAATGAATAGAATTATATGGAAAATGGAGACCTGCTCCTAGATCAGCACTCTTACTTTAAGAGGTTTTGTGAATACGGTCATGGGTGAACGTTATATAGCTAGGAAGAAGATCAACTGAGAGTTGATTAAGAGTATATTTCCATAGGGTGACTTTCTCCATGCTGTCCTCATTGTCCTCCAGTATAATCTCCAACCATACTATTCCCATTGTCCTCCAGTATAATCTACAGCCATACTGTCCTCCAGTATAATCTACAACCATACTGTCCTCATTGTCCTCCAGTATAATCTACAGCCATACTGTCCTCCAGTATAATCTACAACCATACCATCCTCATTGTCCTCCAGTGTAACCTAGAGCCATAGTGTCCTCATTGTGCCCCAGTATAATCTACCACCATAATGTCCTCCAGTATAATCTACAACCATACTGTCCTTCAGTATAATCTACAGCCATACTGTCCTCCAGTATAATCTACAGCCATACCATCCTCATTGTCCTCCAGTATAATCTACAACCATACTGTCCTTCAGTATAATCTACAGCCATACTGTCCTCCAGTATAATCTACAGCCATACTGTCCTCCAGTATAATCTACAACCATACCATCCTCATTGTCCTCCAGTATAATCTATAACCACAGAGTACTCATTGTCCTCCAGTATAACCTAGAGCCATACTGTCCCCATTGTCCTTCAGTATAATCTACAGCCATACTGTCCTCCAGTATAATCTACAGCCATACCATCCTCATTGTCCTCCAGTATAATCTACAACCATACTGTCCTTCAGTATAATCTACAGCAATATTGTCCTCAAGTATAAACTACAGCCATACTGTCCTCCAGTATAATCTACAACCATACCATCCTCATTGTTCTCCAGTATAATCTACAGACAATCTGTCCTCCAGTATAATCTACAGCCATACTGTCCTCCAGTATAATCTACAACCATACCATCCTCATTGTCCTCCAGTATAATCTACAACCATACTGTACTCATTGTCCTCCAGTATAATTTACAGCCATAATGTCCTCATTGTCCTCCAGTATAATCTACAGCCATACTGTCCTCCAGTATAATCTACAGCCATACTGTCCTCCAGTATAATCTACAACCATACCATCCTCATTGTCATCCAGTATAATCTACAACCATACTGTACTCATTGTCCTCCAGTATAATTTACAGCCATAATGTCCTCATTGTCCTCCAGTATAATCTACAGCCATACTGTCCACAATGTCCTCCAGTATAATCTACAACCATACAGTCGTCATTGTCCTCCAGTATAATCTACAATCATACAGTCCACAATGTCCTCCAGTATAACCTACAACCATACAGTCGTCATTGTCCTCCAGTATAATCTACAGCCATACTGTCCTCATTGTGCCCCAGTATAATCTACCACCATATTGTCCTCACTGTCCTCCAGTATAATCTACAACCATACCGTCCTCACTGTCCTCCAGTATAATCTACAACCATACCATCCTCATTGTCCTCCAGTGTAACCTAGAGCCATACTGTCCTCATTGTCCTCCAGTATAATCTACAACCATACTGTCCTTCAGTATAATCTACAGCCATATTGTCCTCCAGTATAATCTACAGCCATACTGTCCTCCAGTATAATCTACAACCATACCATCCTCATTGTCCTCCAGTATAATCTACAACCATACTGTCCACAATGTCCTCCAGTATAACCTACAACCATACAGTCGTCATTGTCCTCCAGTATAATCTACAACCATACTGTACTCATTGTCCTCCAGTATAATCTACAGCCATACTGTCCTCCAGTATAATCTACAGCCATACTGTCCTCCAGTATAATCTACAACCATACCATCCTCATTGTCATCCAGTATAATCTACAACCATACTGTACTCATTGTCCTCCAGTATAATTTACAGCCATAATGTCCTCATTGTCCTCCAGTATAATCTACAGCCATACTGTCCACAATGTCCTCCAGTATAATCTACAACCATACAGTCGTCATTGTCCTCCAGTATAATCTACAACCATACAGTCCACAATGTCCTCCAGTATAACCTACAACCATACAGTCGTCATTGTCCTCCAGTATAATCTACAGCCATACTGTCCTCATTGTGCCCCAGTATAATCTACCACCATATTGTCCTCACTGTCCTCCAGTATAATCTACAACCATACCATCCTCATTGTCCTCCAGTGTAACCTAGAGCCATACTGTCCTCATTGTCCTCCAGTATAATCTACAACCATACTGTCCTTCAGTATAATCTACAGCCATATTGTCCTCCAGTATAATCTACAGCCATACTGTCCTCCAGTATAATCTACAACCATACCATCCTCATTGTCCTCCAGTATAATCTACAACCATACTGTCCACAATGTCCTCCAGTATAACCTACAACCATACAGTCGTCATTGTCCTCCAGTATAATCTACAACCATACTGTACTCATTGTCCTCCAGTATAATCTACAGCCATACTGTCCACAATGTCCTCCAGTATAATCTACAACCATACAGTCGTCATTGTCCTCCAGTATAATCTACAACCATACCAGTCCACAATGTCCTCCAGTATAACCTACAACCATACAGTCGTCATTGTCCTCCAGTATAATCTACAGCCATACTGTCCTCATTGTGCCCCAGTATAATCTACCACCATATTGTCCTCACTGTCCTCCAGTATAATCTACAACCATACCATCCTCATTGTCCTCCAGTGTAACCTAGAGCCATACTGTCCTCATTGTCCTCCAGTATAATCTACAACCATACTGTCCTTCAGTATAATCTACAGCCATATTGTCCTCCAGTATAATCTACAGACATACCATCCTCATTGTCCTCCAGTATAATCTACAACCACACAGTACTCATTGTCCTCCAGTATAACCTAGAGCCATACTGTCCCCATTGTCCTCCAGTATAATCTACAAACATACAGCCCTCCAGTATAATCTACAACCATACCATACTCATTGTTCTCCAGTATAATCTACAGCCATACTGTCCTCCAGTATAATCTACAGCCATACTGTCCTCCAGTATAATCTACAACCATACCATCCTCATTGTCCTCCAGTATAATCTACAACCATACTGTACTCATTGTCCTCTAGTATAATTTACAGCCATAATGTCCTCATTGTCCTCCAGTATAATCTACAGCCATACTGTCCTCCAGTATAATCTACAACCATACCATCCTCATTGTCATCCAGTATAATCTACAACCATACTGTACTCATTGTCCTCCAGTATAATTTACAGCCATAATGTCCTCATTGTCCTCCAGTATAATCTACAGCCATACTGTCCACAATGTCCTCCAGTATAATCTACAACCATACAGTCGTCATTGTCCTCCAGTATAATCTACAACCATACAGTCCACAATGTCCTCCAGTATAACCTACAACCATACAGTCGTCATTGTCCTCCAGTATAATCTACAGCCATACTGTCCTCATTGTGCCCAAGTATAATCTACCACCATATTGTCCTCACTGTCCTCCAGTATAATCTACAACCATACCATCCTCATTGTCCTCCAGTGTAACCTAGAGCCATACTGTCCTCATTGTCCTCCAGTATAATCTACAACCATACTGTCCTTCAGTATAATCTACAGCCATATTGTCCTCCAGTATAATCTACAGCCATACTGTCCTCCAGTATAATCTACAACCATACCATCCTCATTGTCCTCCAGTATAATCTACAACCATACTGTACTCATTGCCCTCCAGTATAATTTACAGCCATAATGTCCTCATTGTCCTCCACTATAATCTACAGCCATACTGTCCACAATGTCCTCCAGTATAACCTACAACCATACAGTCGTCATTGTCCTCCAGTATAATCTACAACCATACTGTACTCATTGTCCTCCAGTATAATCTACAGCCATACTGTCCACAATGTCCTCCAGTATAATCTACAACCATACAGTCGTCATTGTCCTCCAGTATAATCTACAACCATACAGTCCACAATGTCCTCCAGTATAACCTACAACCATACAGTCGTCATTGTCCTCCAGTATAATCTACAGCCATACTGTCCTCATTGTGCCCCAGTATAATCTACCACCATATTGTCCTCACTGTCCTCCAGTATAATCTACAACCATACCATCCTCATTGTCCTCCAGTGTAACCTAGAGCCATACTGTCCTCATTGTCCTCCAGTATAATCTACAACCATACTGTCCTTCAGTATAATCTACAGCCATATTGTCCTCCAGTATAATCTACAGACATACCATCCTCATTGTCCTCCAGTATAATCTACAACCACACAGTACTCATTGTCCTCCAGTATAACCTAGAGCCATACTGTCCCCATTGTCCTCCAGTATAATCTACAAACATACTGCCCTCCAGTATAATCTACAACCATACCATACTCATTGTTCTCCAGTATAATCTACAGCCATACTGTCCTCCAGTATAATCTACAGCCATACTGTCCTCCAGTATAATCTACAACCATACCATCCTCATTGTCCTCCAGTATAATCTACAACCATACTGTACTCATTGTCCTCCAGTATAATTTACAGCCATAATGTCCTCATTGTCCTCCAGTATAATCTACAGCCATACTGTCCTCCAGTATAATCTACAACCATACCATCCTCATTGTCCTCCAGTATAATCTACAACCATACTGTACTCATTGTCCTCCAGTATAATTTACAGCCATAATGTCCTCATTGTCCTCCACTATAATCTACAGCCATACTGTCCACAATGTCCTCCAGTATAATCTACAACCATACAGTCGTCATTGTCCTCCAGTATAATCTACAGCCATACTGTCCTCATTGTGCCCCAGTATAATCTACCACCATATTGTCCTCACTGTCCTCCAGTATAATCTACAACCATACCATCCTCATTGTCCTCCAGTGTAACCTAGAGCCATACTGTCCTCATTGTCCTCCAGTATAATCTACAACCATACTGTCCTTCAGTATAATCTACAGCCATATTGTCCTCCAGTATAATCTACAGCCATACTGTCCTCCAGTATAATCTACAACCATACCATTCTCATTGTCCTCCAGTATAATCTACAACCATACTGTACTCATTGTCCTCCAGTATAATTTACAGCCATAATGTCCTCATTGTCCTCCAGTATAATCTACAGTCATACTGTCCACAATGTCCTCCAGTATAACCTACAACCATACAGTTGTCATTGTCCTCCAGTATAATCTACAGCCATACTGTCCTCCAGTATAATCTACAACCATAACATCCTCAATGTCCTCCAGTATAATCTACAACCACACAGTACTCATTGTCCTCCAGTATAACCTAGAGCCATACTGTCCCCATTGTCCTCCAGTATAATCTACGGCAATATTGTCCTCAAGTATAAACTACAGCCATACTGTCCTCCAGTATAATCTACAAGCATACCATACTCATTGTTCTCCAGTATAATCTACAGCCATACTGTCCTCAATGTCCTCCAGTATAACCTACAAGCATACTGACCTCATTTCCTCCAGTATAATCTATAACCATACCGTTCTCCAGTATAATCTACAACCATACCATCCGCATTGTCCTCTAGTATAATCTACAACCACACTGTACTCATTGTTCTCCAGTATAACCTAGAGCCATACTGTCCTCATTGTTCTCCAGTATAATCTACAACCATACTGTCCTCATTGTTCTCCAGTATAATCTACAACCACACTGTACTCATTGTTCTCCAGTATAATCTACAACCATACTGTCCTCATTGTTCTCCAGTATAATCTACAACCATACTGTCCTCATTGTTCTCCAGTATAATCTACAACCATACTGTCCTCATTGTCCTCCAGTATAATCTACAATCATTCTGTCCTCATTGTCCTCCAGTATAATCTACAACCATACTGTCCTCATTGTCCTCCAGTATAATCTACAATCATTCTGTCCTCATTGTCCTCCAGTATAATCTACAACCATACTGTCCTCATTGTCCTCCAGTATAATCTGTTGGGACTCGGTGACATATAGTCTGTGTCATTTTTAAGACAGCCAGTGGTGGCCAGGCTCCAGGACACACACATACACAGATGCACGCACACACATACTTACATACACACATACACACGCACTCCTAGTGCCAAAAACCCACCCCAGCCCCA
This sequence comes from Salvelinus fontinalis, assembly GCF_029448725.1. NCBI lineage: Eukaryota > Metazoa > Chordata > Actinopteri > Salmoniformes > Salmonidae > Salvelinus > Salvelinus fontinalis. The sequence continues at coordinate 58,418,059 of NC_074670.1, read as the reverse complement.
TCCATATAACAGCAGTCTGCCGCAGGGCAACACTGACCTAACCCACTGGAAAGGAACTGCAGGAGAGGGAGTGCAAAAAATCTGCTCCCAAGTTGAGGTAATGCAGTGAGTCGCCAGCCTCATCAATGACTTAGTGCTCTCCCCCTCAGGGCAATGAGGTCACTTAGGAAACTCCACTAGCCTGCCCACTGATGAACACTTCCTGTCCTATACACGCCACACTTACCACCGGCCCATTGGTTTGTGTTTTAGCCTATCGGACTCACACAGCCACATAGTGGCACCACACTGATGTTTATACTTGTAGATCCTAGAAAATAGTCAAGAAAGACTCCCAATCTGTGTTACTCAGTGTGTTAGGTCTCCACCAACAGACCCTACCTTAGCCTAATATAGCAGAACCCCCCGAACATTGAGCCAATTTCTCTCTTGATCTCCTGCATATGGAAGGAAAATGTTTGTGTTGTTATGGCATGCTGTCTGTTTTTAAACCAAGATATTAGTCATCTGTTAGAAGGGGAGCAACATTGTAATTTATGGAATTCATGAATAGCAATAGCTTTTTTTCAGTTTGCTTGTTGTTATTTTTCCTTCTCAGCATGGGGAGAATTTGAGATTGCAAATAAACTCCAAAACCCAGCTGGGGTAGGATTACGAGATTCCGAATATTACGGAAGCCAGATGCCAATCAACTCCTTGTGAGGATGAGGAGACATGGCGGAAATGAGGGGGAGATTCGAGGAGGGCAGGATTACCCCCTCAGTGTTACACTACATGACCAAAAGTAGGTGGACACCTGCTTGTCAAACATCTCATTACAAAATCATGGCCATTAATATGGAGTTGGTCCCAACTTTGCTGCTATAATAGCTTCCACTCTTCTGGGAAGGCTTTCCACTAGATGTTGGAACATTCCTGGGGAGACTTGCTTCCATTCAGCCACAAGAGCATTAGTGAGGTTGGGCACTGATGCTGGGTGATTAGGCCTGGCTTGCAGTCGGCGTTCCAATTTATTCTAAAGGTATTCTAAAGGTGTTCAATGGGGTTGAGTTCAGGGCTCTGTGCACGGCAGTCAAGTTCTTCAACACCGATCTCGAACAAACCATTTCTGAATGGACCTCGCTTTGTGCATGGGGGCTTTGCGATGCTGAAACAGGAAAGGGTCTTCCCCAAACCTTTGCCACAACGTTGAAAGGACAGAGTCATGTAGAATGTCATTGTATGTTGTAGCATTAAGATTTCCCTTCACTGGAACTAAGGGGCCTAGCTTATTCCTCCTCCACCAAACTTTACAGTTGGCACTATGCATTCAGGCAGGCAGTGTTCTACTGGCATCCGCCAAACCCAGATTAGTTTGTCGGACTGCCAGATGGTGAACCGTGATTCATCACTCCAGAGAACGCGTTTCTACCACTCCAGAGTCCAATGGCGGCAAGCTTTACACCACTCCAGCTGATGCTTGCACATGGTGATATTTAACTGACTTGTTGGAAACGAACTGACTTGTTGGAAAGGTGGCATCCTATGACAGTGCCACGTTGAATGTCACTGAGCTCTTCATTAAGGCCTTTATTCTGCCAATGTTTGTCTATGGAGCTTGCATGGCAATGTACTCGATTTTATACACCTGTCAGCAACCGGTGTGGCTGAAAAAGCCGAATCCACTAATTTGAAGGGGTGTCCACATACTTTTTTATATACTGTATATCAGCATTTGCTCTGCCACTTAGCAAGTGGGTGCTGGCACAGGTGTTATGTGAGTCTTGCTAGCCTAGGGCAGAGGTACTGTAGAGAAAAACAAAAGAATCATGAGAGGTCAAATAACTCGCTAGCTTTAAGCATGTAGCCATCATTCAGACTAGCTAGAATCTCCCTGGGCAGACCTTTGTCTGGAATATTGGCTTTGAAGGCTAACGACCTGAAATGGTCCACTTGTGGGTAATTAGGCATGGCTGTTCCCCTGTCTCTCAGAACAGTAAATATAGGAGAATAAACAACCATTAGGGGTTATCGGAGTTGCCTGCTAATTGAATCATCATCACCATCATCATAGAGAGCCATCGGGACAGTCCATGTTAAAACTCCACACAGTCACAGAGGCAGTTTAACCTTACCATCCCCTGGCAATGGACCAGAATATCATGCTTGCAGTTTTAAGACATCATGGCTGTATTGCAGCTGTCTTGCTTGTTCACAGTTCATCTGGTAGTGTTAAAAAAAACTCTACAATTACCCAAACATACGAGAGCTCTTTCACACACACACACACACACACACACACACACACACACACACACACACACACACACACACACACACACACACACACACACACACACACACACACACACACACACACACACACACACACACACACACACACCTCAGAGAGATCTCATGCTGCTCGAATCCCTAAACCCACCCAGCTATAAGTCAGAAGAAAAGAGAGGAAAGAAAGAGAGGAGCCACTAAACCAGTGTGATTAGTGCTAAGTAACTAAATGGGTCATATCAGTTATCCATTACCAGGAAAGAGGGACTATTAGGACTGCTGTGATCTAAATGGTGAACCTGCTCTCCCTCTGCCTCCTCTGGTAGACGAAGGCTGTTCATTTGAGTGTAAATGTTGCACACTCTTAGGCCCTCTCTCTTCTCCCATTCACTCTGTCGTTCGTTCTCCACACAAATGGAAATGCCGTTACATCCTCGAGCCCCATCAATAAATAAACTTGACACAAATAAACAGATAAATAAATAAATGTGCGAGGACTGGCTAATGGGCAACCGTCAGCATTAGTGATGGAGCGATGTCAGGCACAATCACGCCTGGGTGGGCGGAGAGATTCTTCCTGATTGCACACACAATTCCCCAAAGACAGAGACAGGGGCACTCCGCCAGACGAACCGACACGAGAGCTCTAAGGCAGCCTTCACTCCTGACTTCTTTTTACCCTCCTCGCTGTCTCTCTTTCACTCTGTTTAACTCTGTTTCTGTCTGTCCATCTTTCTCTCCTCCACCGCTACCCAACGATGCCCCCTCTCTCTCAATCTTCGCCTTGCACCCTAAGCCCACATTACCTCTGTTTTTTTCTTTCTCCCTTTCCATGTTTTTACTCTCTCTTCCCCTCCTCTCTCTCTTAGTCTCTCCTTCTCTCCCTCTAGCTCTCTCTCTCTCTTACTCTTTCCTCCCCTCCAACCTCTCTGTCTCTTCCGTCTCTCTGTCTAAACAGGAGTGCTGTGACATGAATGTTCCTTCTCTGTGTCTTTGGGTTCGTGCTATTGTCAGGCCTTTGAAAGCCAGTGGTCTGACAGGGCTCAACTTGCACGCACACACACGCACGCACACACACACATGCAATGCAATCCCATCGTGACCTTGAAACACCTCTTGGATGTATTTCATTGCACACTTCCATTGGATTCTTAAAGGCTAAATGATAAGACAATTAAAGGCAACACCCCGTAAATAATGCAGAAATTCCACTACTAACTGACACATAATTCACATCTGCTTGTAAAAATGATCCATTGAACAGCTGTACATCTGTTTAGCTACTTGGGACAAAATAGATTAAGTCCGTCTGGATCCACTAGTGGAGCTCTACTGCTGAGTGCAGTCTAATGTAGTCCTACCTTTATCTACAACCAATCAAGACATGCTACCATGATGCCACAGGTCAGATATACAGTTAGCCCTATTAGAGCATTCAGACTGAATTCCTAAAGCTAGTACTTACTGACAGCCTGGTCCCAGATATGTTTGTGCTGTATAGCCCTGTATAGCCAACTCCTGTAGTTGTATGGCCTTAGGGGTTGGCAAGACAGCACAAACAGATCTGGGACCAGGCTAACTGATTGATTCTGCAGAGTGAACAATCTGTCCAGATTGCCAGTGCTTACTGCACCATGGGGAGCAGACAGGAGTTGTATTCACATTGTCAGGAGCTATTATATCAGAGCAGAGCTTTAAACCACGTGATTCACTTAACTACATGTAATTACCAGCCATATTGCAGCACACTATTCAATATGTCATAATAATCAATAAGCTGAAAAGACAGATGCTTCGTAAACAGAGAAAAATGGGAAATGGTAAAAACTATAACCCAAAAATATAATGCGTAAACATACTTGAAATTAATGTTTTACTTTGCTGTCGTTGCTTAGGGACACAGAGATACACTAGTTATTTGGAGAATATGGATACAAAATAATACTTGATTGCTTTACCTTTACATGTGGCCTGGAGAAACAAACAAGGTGTTGTTTGTGTTGCCATTACACCTAAGGTGTGAGTTCTACCAATTAGTACTTTGCAAAAAAACTACATTTGAAAATCACCTCATCTGTAGGGGCACAATCCTGTGAACTGCTAATCCCACTAATCTGTCGAGCAAGACACAAATTCAAAACATCACATTTTTCAACTTGTTAACAACCTCACACGTAAAACATTTCCGGAAAACCACAACTTCTAAACAATTACAATAATTGACTTTTACAGACAAGTTCATTTGACAAGAATTGTACATTAACAAATAATGAATAGACAATTGTGCTCATTGAAACTCCACAGTAGCACCATTGTAGGAGGATGAGAACTCCTTTCTTGGCAAATTAGTCCTTTCACTCAGCCTCGGCTGCCAACCTACCTCTACCACCCTATACCTCCTTATTACACACCATCCAGCCTGCCAAATGTGAAATTAAACGCAAACACCACCCGGACGCTATTTGTCTGAGGTAATGGAGATGAGAAATATAATAAGGGATATGACAGAAAGACAGAGGGAAATAGCGTCAAAATAGCCTGTCATCGCCTCTCATTGTCACGGAACATAACTACATCCTATTGCAGAGAGCCTTTATTTATTCTACTGAGGATTATTATTAGAGCCTCTTCGCCCTCTCTCGGCTCTAACAGGCGATGAATACGGTTTTATTCGTCCAAGGGAACTTTCCATCCTTCAAAAGACTAAGTATGATAGCTGTGTAGATTCCATTGGAATATTATGAGTCCGATTTTTTCAGTCCTGAGTACGGTCGTTTGGTTGGTTCATGCGCCTCTCTGTGGTTTCAAGAAGTGATTCCCCTTCGCTTTTATCAGCTGAGAGTTATAGGTCTATTGGGAATTAATCACGCAATGAGTTAAATCAATCCTATTGTGTTGAATGTGCCAGGGTAAAATAAGATAAAAACTTCAATTACGGGGCACAAATTGATCCGGTATTGACAATTTGCACTTCAAATGACCTTTTCAGAACTCTGAGCACATACTTGAGGACCAGTACTGTATTGGGAGCAGTCTGACAGTGGATAAAGAAGTAAGAAATGCTGCTGTATGAAATCTTTATACAAAAAAAGTCAAAAGGATGTTTTGGTTGGTCATTGAGAGATTGGCATCTCACTTTGCAGGGAGTACCGACTTGTCTCTATTCACATCAGTGAGGCCACATTCCTGGGGAGAAGGGCTAACATTGGACAAAATAATCCAATGTCCAATTGGATAAAACCATGTGTGGAGCCCTTTGCTTGGCCAGGCGATTGACTTCCCTCTGAAAGGGTTTGCACGACACAGACAGGCAGGGAGTAGGGCCTGGTATTGGAAGTGTATACACAGATGGGTCGGCGTTAGAATGACACAGTGTGAGGGAAAGCGGACACCCTGTTGGGGCCCTTTAACTAGATTTGGAGGCCCAAAGCCTCTTGTAAGGAATCAAATAATGCAGGACTTGAGAGCCGGTTGTCTTCGGGGGTCTCGCCCGGGACACCCTAAATGCCATTCAGAAAGTCCACCCTTTCATTGAGATTTGATTTATCCTCGAAAAATGTATCGTGTGTCACACTTGTCTTATTTGAACTGTCCTCTCCAGCTGACGGAGTAAATGGCAGATCAGTTATGCGTGGGGGGTACTCAAACGGTACATCAAATCCTCATCTATATTTCGCTAAGCTGTTTTCAGGACTGGAGGTCCTTGGTGTCTATGAGAAGGACAGAGAGGGACAATAGAAGTGTAGCACATCTACTCTCAGACATCAAACCCCCCGATGGTCTGTCGGCCCTCAATCCTTCAGTCTCGCCTCTTCCTTTTAGCTGTTGAGAAATATCTCTTATCTACCACAAGCAGAGCCTCTCTTCCCCTTCTCTCTTCCCTTCTATTGATATCTACGATCTACTAAGCCATCTCCAGTCCATAGCCAAGGGCACTACCCTCCAGGTCCCCTCGGCCCGAGCAAATCACGTTAGCTGCACTTCCTTTAGGAGTGGCCCTGGGGAATGCCCCCAAATGAATAACATCTATCAACACCCTGAAGTGGAGGGGAGAAAGCAGGGGCTTTAGTCTGCCAACTAAGAGGTGATATATATCAACAGCCTCTATATTATAGTGTGTGTGTGTGTGACAGTGAGGGAGCACAATCAAGAGAGATCAAGAGACATGTACACGAGAACATGTGTGCGAGAGGAAATTCATTGCTACGGGAATTGCGATCACTATCACATCTACGTGATACAATAACATAGACTAATTTAAGTAACAAACTGTGTAATTCTCCACAGATCACATGAAGGATAAAGAAATACACTGAGTGTACAAAACATTAAGAACATCTTCCTAATATTGAGTTGCACCCGTTTTCCCCTCAGAACCGCCTCAATTCCTCGGGGCATGGACACTACAAGATGTCGAAAGCTTTCCACAGGGATGCTGGCCCATGTTGACTCCAATGCTTCCCACAGTTGTGTCAAGTTGGCTGGATGTCCTTTGGGTGGTGGACCATTCTTGATACACATGGAAAAGAGTTGAGTGTTAAAAACGGTTAGATTCTATATGAACCTTAGAAAATTTCACAGTAAAGCTTAAACCAAGTTTATTTACCCATTGGGTCAATACAGCTGCATAAGACAAAATACATATTCACAGAAGCACTGATATTTAACCCTTTCTCCCAGGCTGAGTCTCCTACACATCAGAACAGCCAATGCATCTCTGTTGCTAGACAGAACTTTAGTGATATCTGTTCTTCCTCACTTCATCTAACCTGACCTCTGCCCCAAAGTGCTCACTCCTCCCCAACTCACGGCTGTCATGTTGACTCGTACCAGACTGTGTCTTTTCTCCTGCCATAGGATCCCTGATAGCTAACAAAAACCTATCTGGACAGAATGTAAACGTTATACATAGCTCGCTCTCCCTCAGTGACATGAATAAGTATATTTCATATTTTCAGAACCCAACAAAACCCAACCGTGTTGAAGTTCTTGACACACTCAAACCGGTGCGCCTGGCACCTACTACCATACCTCGTTTCAGGGCACTCAAATATTTTGTCTTGCCCATTCACCCTCAATGGCACAAATACACAATCCATGTCTCAATTGTGTCAAGGCTTAAAAATCCTTTTGAACCTTTCTCATTGAAGTGGATTTAACAGGCGTCATCTTTTTGCCTGTTCCGTATTTGTCATGGAAAGAGCAGGTGTTCCTAATGTTTTGTACACATAGTGCAGCTCCCTAGCTCAACGTAACATAGCCGTCTAGTACATAGACCCATTAATAGGGACAACCTAATACATATGGTATTGAGATATCATTTATAACACGATGGGGAGAATAATAAAAGGAGAAAAAAATCCTTGATCTTTGTCCATCTTTCTTCTCCCTCCCCCTTTCTCCCTTCTCGTTCATTTGCTTCTTTGCAGATTCTTCCCTTTCTCCACTTTAATATTTAATGACTGAAAATAGGTAATTTAATCTTCATTAAACATACAGGGGGCCAGCTCTCCTCTCTTGCCTGGGTGAATTAACGGCGAGACCACTGAGATTAGGCGGTAAGGCCCTGAAATCACATAACTGTGACATGCATTAAATGACGGCATATCTTCTGTTTTTTAACCCTTTAACACGCAGCTCAACTGGGCGGTTGAGCTAATTTTGACAACCAATTTTAAATTAAATTAAAAAGATGAATTTAGTTTGGCATATTTTATCATCATCAAAATGCTCATGTGGTTTTCATTATCAGACTCCCATATTATTTGAAACACGCATTCAAAGATGGTTGAAAACCAGGAAGTGAATGCGAGCAAAACCGAACCACATTTACCACACATTTTTTGTACTAACTGTGTATAAAATGTGAAATTACACAACGTTGTAAACGTTGACTTCTAAAACATAATTTAATAATGAATAAATTAGTAATATGTTGTTTTAACATTTTAGGAACTCTTGAGAAATATGCTCTACCAAGAGGTTGAGTTGCCCATTAAATGATTGCTATTCACTCAAAGCTAGTGATAATGGACAATAGAGAAATATTGTTAAGGGATTTTTTTTGTCTGTGCAAACACAAAAATCTTCTTAAATCCATATCATTATTCACTGTCTGCCTGTTATGCTCAATATGTTTCACAATATCATTCAGTACATCTTACTGGTCTTCGAAGCATATACAGTGCATTTGGAAAGTATTCAGACCCCTTGACTTTTTCCACATTTTGTTACTTTACAGATTTATTCTAAAATTGATTAAATAGTTTTCCCCCTTATCAATCTACACACAGTACCCCATAATGACAAAGCAAAAACAGTTTTTTAGAAATGTTTGCAAATGTATTAAAAATAAAAACCAAATGATCACCTTTACATAAGAATTCAGACGCTTTACTCAGTACTTTGTTGAAGCACCTTCGGCAGCAAATACATCCTAGAGTCTTCATGGGTATGATGCTACAAGCGAAGCACACCTGTATTTGATGAGTTTCTCCCATTCTTCTCTGCATATCCTCTCAAGCTCTGTCAGGTTGGATGGGGACCGTTGCTGCACAGCTATTTTCAGGTCTCTCCACAGATGTTCGATCGGGTTCAAGTCCGGGTGGCTGGGCCACTCAAGGACATTCAGAGACTTGTCCCAAAGCCACTCCTGGATTGTCTTGGCTGTGTGCTTAGGGTCATTGTCCTGTTGGAAACGTTCACACCAGTCTGAGGTCCTGAGCGCTCTGGAGCAGGTTTTCATCAAGGATCTCTCTGTACTTTGCTCTGTTTATCTTTCCCTCGATCCTGACTAGTCTCCCAGTTCCTGCAGTTGAAAAACATCCCCACAACATGATACTGCCACCACCATGCTTCACAGTATGGATGGTGCCAGGATTCCTCCAGAAGTGATGCTTGGCATTCAGACCAAAGAATTCAATCTGGGTTTCATCAGACCAGAGAATCTTGTTTAGAGTCCTTTAGGTGGCTTTTGGTAAACTTCAAGAGGACAGTGTCATGTGCCTTTTACAGAGGAGTGGCTTCCGTCTGACCACTCTATCACAAAGGCCTGATAGGTTGAGAGCTGAAGAGATGTTGTCCTTCTGGAAGGTTCTCCCATCTCCACAGAGGAATTCTGGAGCTCTGTCAGAGTGAGCATCGGGTCACCTCCCTGACCAAGGCCCTTCTCCCCCAATTTCTCAGTTTGGTCGGGCTGCCAGCTCTAGGAAGAGTTTTGGTGATTCCAACCTTTTTCTATTTAAGAATATTGGAGGCCACTGTGTTCTTGGGGACCATCCACGCTGCAAAAATGTTTTGGTACCCTTCTCCAGATCTGTGCCTCGACACAATCCTTTCTCGTGGCTCTATGGACAATTCCTTCGACCTCGTGGCTTGGTTTTTGCTCTGACATACACTGTAAACTGTGAGACCTTATATAGAAAGGCGTGTGCCTTTCCAAATCATGTCCAATCAATTGAATTTACCACAGGCGGACTCCAACCAAGTTGTAGAAACATCTCAAGGATGTTCAATGGGAACAGGATGTACCTGAGCTCAATTTAAAATCTCATAGCAAAGGGTCTGAATACATATGTAAATAAGGTATTTCTGTTTAAAAAATGTATACATTTGCAAAAAAATCTAAAAACATGTTCTCTTTGTCATTATAGGGTATTGTGTGTAGATTGATGAGTACATTTTTTTATTTGATCCATTTGAGAATAAGGCTGTAACGTAACAAAATGTGGAAAAAAGGGAAGGGGTCTGAATACTTTCCCAGTGCACTGTAAACTGTAAATGCATTCCTTTACATTAATTTTAATATTTATATTTTGACATACAAATTTATAGTATTTTATGAATATTTGATATCAGTCCTCATTTAACTAGGCTTGTATTCGATTATAAGTAAATGAAGCAGACATAATGTAAATTAATGTATACATTTTATTTTATGATTAAAAAAGTTTATGCAAATTCAAAAATGTGTTTATTCTAATTGGGCAACTAAACCAGCATTATCTATGAAAGTTTTAGTCATGCAAACAAAATTTCATTTTATGGCCTATACTGAGGCAAAATACACATATTTAGCAGAAAAATACTTTTTCAGATTTTTTGGGGGGGGGATGTTAAAGGGTTTTAATGGACTTAAGATGATCTCTCTCCGGGTCAATGTCAAAGAGGCCCTTATGAGGTTATTTGAAAAACACACACATATACTGCATGTTCACACACACACACTCATACATGCGCACACACGCAAAACACAAGCACGCACGAACACACTGAGACGCAGAGAGTAGGGGAAGGAAGATCGTAATGACTTTGAAAACGGCCAGTAAATAATACTGATTGGCTCCCATCCTTTGAAATTTGATTGATGTGCCTCTTGGGACATGCAGACCGAAAATCGATGGTGTGAGGATGTAGGAGCCGGCTCCATGCCTCTCGCTTACCCACCAATCTCTTGGGTTATACCCCAGGTATCAACACACCGGAGCGGGGGGAAAGATGGGGCTTTCATGGGCAAAACTCCCCATGCTGTTATTTTCCCATATTGGTGTGAACCTCAGTGCTGAACAGCGATGTGTTGTTGTATGCAACAAAAGGGTTGGGGTCAATTCCATTTTAATTCAGTCCATTTAGGAAGATGCTAAGCCTATCAACAGTGCCTTCAGGAAGTATTCATACGCCTTGACTCATTCCACATTTTGTTGTGTTACAGCGTGAATTCAAAATGGGTTAAATATGTATTTTTTTCTCACATCTACACACAACACCCCAAAATGACAAAGAGAAAACACGTTTTTAGACATTTTTGCACAATTATTGAAAATTAAATACAGAAATATCTCCCTTACATAAGCATTCACACCCCTGAGTCAATACCTTTGACAGTGATTACAGCTGTGAGTCTTTTTGGGTAGATCTGTATAAACTTTTCACATCTGGATTGTGCAACATTTGCCTATTATTCTTTTCAAAATTCTTCAAACTATGTCAATTTGGTTGTTGATCATTGCTAGACAACCCTTTTCAGGTCTTGCCATACTTTTTCAAGTACAGTAGATGTAAGTCGAAACTGTAACTCGGCCACTCAGGAACATTCCCTGTCTTCTTTGGAAGCAACTCCAGCGTATATTTGGCCTTGTGTTTTAGGTTATAGTCTTGCTGAAAGGGGAATTCATCTCCCAGTGTCTAGTGGAAAGCAGACTGAACCAGGTTTTGCTCTAGGATATTGACTGTGCATAGCTCCATTCAATAAAAATGTTTATGCTGAAAAACTCCCCATTCCTTAATGATTACAAGCATACCCATAACATGATGCAGCCACCACTATGCTTAAAAATATGGAGAGTGGTACTCAGCAATGTGTTTTACAGAATTTTCCCCAAACATAACACTTTTTATTCAGGACAAAAAGTTAATTGCTTTGGCATTTTTTGCAGAATTACTTTAGTGCCTTGATGCAAACAGGATTAACACTTTTATTCTGTTCAGGCGTCCTTCTTTTCATTCTGTCAATTAGGTCAGTACTGTGAAGTAACTACAATGTTGTTGATCCATCTTCAGTTTTCTCCTATCACAGCCATTAAACTCTGTAACTGTTTTAAAGTCACCATTGGCCTCATGGGGAAATACCTGAGCAATTTCCTTCCTCTCTGAGTTAGGAAGGACCTCTGTATCTATGTAGTGACTGGGTGTATTGATACACCATCCAAAGTGTAATTAATAACATCAACATGCTCAAAGGGATATTCATTGTCTGCTTTTAATTTTTTTTGGACCCATCTACCAAACGGTGCCTTTCTTTGCGAGGCATTGGAAAACATCCCTGGTCTTTGTGGTTGAATCTGTGTTTGAAATTCACTGCTCGACTGAGTGACCTTACAGATAATTCTATGTATGGAGTACAGAGATGAGGTAGTGGTAAACACTAATATTGCACACAGAATAAGTCCAAGCAACTTATTATGTGACTTGTTAAGCAAGAATGTCATAAGAAAAAGGTTGAATACTTATTGATTCAATACATTTCATATTTTACTCATTTGTAAACATTTCAATTGAGATAAATCTCAATTTAAATATTTTTAAATTCAAGCTGTAACAACAAAATGTGGAAAAGGTCAAGGTGTGTGAATACTTTCTGAAGGCACTGTGTAGAATGTTGTATGTTGTTGGTTATGTAGCCTATCTACACTACCGTTCAAACATTTGGGGTCACTTCGAAATGTCCTTGTTTTTTAAAGAAAAGCACATTTTTTTGTCCATTAAAATAACATCAAATTGATCAGAAATACAGTGTAGACATTGTTAATGTTGTAAATGACTATACAACATTAACAATGTCTACACTGTATTTCTGATCAATTTGATGATCGGTAGTGTAGATACCGTTGTATGATCGGTAGTGTAGATACCGTTGTATGTTGTTGGTTATGTAGCCTATTTATATAATGTTGTTTGTTTTGGCCTGCACTACCACTAGTGACGTTAAGCCCCTTGAGAATAAATAATGTTTTCTGAATTGAATTGAGACTTTCTAATTAGAAGGAAAAAATACTATTTCCTGGAAATCATGTAGCCTGAGTTGACCCACACATCATGCCTACTGTATAGCATGTCTGGTTGAGGAGAACGAACACACGTGCACCCACACAACAGAATATCTGGTTATAAACTCAGTCAATCCAATCACTGTCTCTGTCAATTAGGACTGGCTTAGGACTGGTAATTGCATCAAGTAGGTTATGATGACCTCACAAGGGTTTGTTACCTTCCACACAATTGGAGAAGCAGAGAAATGTTCTGGAAATTGTTGTTAATTGGGATTGGTGCCTCCTCGTTATGCACCAGCCTCTTCGTAATGTTCCTATAGACTCTTAAGGAAGTGTGAGGGAGTACAGTTCCATCTGAACAATGGTGAAGAAAGACAAACTGCTTTTGAATGGACTCCTCCAATGTAAACCAAGAAGCTTCTCAAATACTGAGTGAAACTCTTGTATGTGACGCTCATTCTTGGGATGATAATCACACTTTGAAACTGTGAGATTACAGCATACATGACTAAGCAGGAGGCATAGATTCTGTGGACAAGACATGTTCTTGTCAGTTCTGAGTTAGTTGTACGTTGTAATGTGATGAAAATGAAAACAAAATGAGGAGGAAGGGAGAAGCACAGAGAAACCGCCATTGTCCTGACCTAGAAATAACACCATCACTCACCAAAAGCTGACACTCAAATATTGGCACTTTTCCCCCTCCCTTCTAGCCAAAATAGCAACAGCCGCTTCCAAAAGACAGCTTATCTTCTTATGGCTGAAGGGGCAGTATTGAGTAGCTTGGATGAAAGGTGCACAGAGGTGCCCAGAGTAAACGGCCTACTCCTATGTCATAGTTGCTAATATATGCATATTATTATTAGTATTGGATAGAAAACACTCTGAAGTTTCTAAAACTGTTTGAATTATGTCTGTGAGTATAACAGAACTCATACGGCAGGCAAAAACCTGAGAAGTTCCACATCCTGTTTGGATATTTTCTGGGGGTGCCAGATTTTCCACCAAGCTCTCATTGAAAATACAGAGAGATATGGATGGGTTTTCCTTCCTACGGCTTCCACTAGATGTCAACAGTCAATAGAACTTTGTCTGATGACTCTAATGTGAAGGGGGGCCGAAGGAGACAGGAATGAGTAATCACTTCCATGAGGTGCCCACGCATTGAACTGGCGCGTTCACCTGAGAGTGAGCTCCGTTCCATCGGTAAATTGAAGTCGATGTAATTCTCCGGTTGGAACGTTATTCAAGATGTATGTTAACAACATTCTAAAGATTGATTCAGTACATCGTTTGACATGTTTCTACTGACTGTAACGGAACTTTTGGACATTTCGTCATGTTATAGTGGACGCGCTTTGAGACTTTGGTTAGGGAGTTTGGTAAACAATTCCAAAGTAGCTAATTGGACATAAATAACGGACATTATCGAACAAATCAAGCATTTATTGTGGACCTGGGATTCCTAGGACTGCATTCTGATGAAGTTCATCAAAGGTAAGGAAACATTTATCATGTATTTTCTGGTTTCTGTTGAGTCCAACATAGCGGCTAATTTGGCTATTGTTCTGAGCTCCGTCTCATATTATTGCATGGTTTATTTTTCTGTAAAGTTTTTTTGAAATCTGACAGCGGTTGCATTAAGGAGAGGTATATCTATAATTCCATGTGTATAACTTGTATTATCATCTACATTTATGATGAGTATTTCTGTTGAAACGATGTGGCTATGCAAAAATCACTTGATGTTTTTGTAACTAGTGAATGTAAACTCAGATCTTTTTATATAAATCTGAACTTTATCAAACAAAACATGCATGTATTGTGTAACATGAAGTCCTATGAGTGTCATCTGATTAAGATAATCAAAGGTTAGTGATTCATTTTATCTCTATTTCTCTATTTTTTTTCGCTGAAAAAATGGCTGTGCTTATTGTGGTTTTGTGGTGACCTAACATAATCATTTGTAGTGCTATCGCTGAAAAGCCTATTTGAAATCGGACACTTTTGTGGGATTAACAACAAGATTACCTCTAAAATGATATAAAACCCATGAATGTCTGAGGAATCTTAATTATGAGATTTCTGTTTTTTGAATTTGGCGCCCTGCACTGTCACTGGCTGCTGTCATATCGATCCCGGTGACGGGATTGCAGCCATAAGAAGATTTATCAGTGATTTGGAAGAAGGCACCTTTAATCGTAAAATCACCCATTGGTGGTGGGGGAGCTTGATTCTATATTTTCCCAGCCGGTGAAGTTCTGTTTGCATCCCAAAGGGCACCCTATCCCCCTTGTAGTGCACTCCTTTTGACTATGGCCTGTAGGGCTCTGGTCAAAAGTAGTGCACTATATAGGGAATAGGGTGCCATTTTGGGACTCCTCAAAGTGCACCTAAAGATCAGCGCTCTAACTGCTCGCAATATGATAGAAACGTAATAAAAATTTCCCATACAGAATGGTGCATTCATTCCAGAACCCATTTCCCACACAATCCTTGGGAGCCTTCGTATGTCAAAATTATTCCTGTCGTAACCTAATGGGGTTAGACCTAGTACTGTTACGGTGACCGTATTACCGCCACACCTGCGGTCACGAGTCATGAGGGCAGTCAAATTCTACGTGACTGTTTAGTCACGGTAATTAGGCTTCTCCAAGCTCTGAAGCTGCTGATGGTCATTAGTAGCCTACCAAACTTGCTAACTGCCTGGTACTAAGCACTCTATTGTCCCTCTAATCACTCTAACATCAATGTAAATGTAATTGAAAATCAAAGCAAACCCTTCATGAGAGCCCATGAGCTCATGCTGCCCAACATTTCTATAGGCTATACAATTGCATGAAAACAATAGATATTCTGCCGGTTAAAGTAACTGGGATATTATTCCATCGACAGAGGTCGGATTGAATTGATTTGAGCGTTATTTTAAAGTTTCTGCCAATGGTTTACCTAAAGGAGGAAACATATCTACTCCCAAATATTTCAAATGGGAAAAAATGTGGATTCCATAAGTAGAGATGGGGTGGCAGGTAGCACTTGCTTGGGAGCGATTGAGATAGTGGCTTGCAAAAGTATTCAACCACTTGATATTTTGTCTATTTTGTTGCCTTACAACCTGGAACTAAAAATTATTTTTTTTTGGATTTCATGTAATAGACATAAACAAAATAGTCAAAATTGGTGAAGTGAAAAAAATGAAAAAGTGGTGCATGCTGGTCAGATGAGACTAAAATTGAGCTTTTTGGCCATCAAGGAAAACGCTATGTCTGGCGCAAACCCAACACCTTTCATCACCCTTAGAATACACCATCCCCACAGTGAAGCATTGTGGTGGCAGCATCATGCTGTGGGGATGTTTTTCATCGACAAGGACTGGGAAATTGGTCAGAATTGAAGGAATGATAGATGGCGCTAAATACAGGGAAATTCTTGAGGGAAACCTGTTTCAGTCTTCCAGAGATTTGAGACGGGGATGGAGGTTCACCTTACAGCAGGACAATGACCCTAAGCATCCTGCTAAAGCAACACTCAAGTGGTTTAAGAGGGAACATTTAAATGTCTTGGAATGGCCTAGTCAAAGCCCAGACCTCAATCCAATTGAGAATCTGTGGTATGCCTTAAAGATTTCTGTACACCAGCGAAACCCATCCAACTTAAAGGAGCTGGAGCAGTTTTGCCTTGAAGAATGGGCAAAATTCCCAGTGGCTACATGCACCAAGCTTATAGAGACATACCCCAAGAGACTTGCAGCTGTAACCGCTCTTGCTGCGGGTGATTCTCTGATCCACCTCTACGCAGACGACACCATTCTGTATACATCTGGCCCTTCTTTGGACACTGTGTTAACAACCTCCAAACAAGCTTCAATGCCATACAACAACTCCTTCCGTGGCCTCAAACTGCTCTTAAGTGCTAGTAAAACTAAATGCATGCTTATCAACCGATCGCTGCCCGCACCCGCCCGCCCGACTAGAATCACTACTCTGGATGGTTCTGACTCAGAATATGTGGACAACGACAAATACCTAGGTGTCTGGTTAGACCGTAAACTCTCCTTCCAGACTCATATTAAGTATCTCCAATCCAAAATTAAATCTAGAATCGGCTTCCTATTTCGCAACAAAGCCTCCTTCACTCATGCTGCCAAACATACCCTCGTAAAACTGACCATCCTTCCGATCCTCGACTTCGGCGATGTCATTTACAAAATAGCATCCAACACTCTACTCAGCAAATTGGATGTAGTCTATCACAGTGCCATCCGTTTTGTCACTAAAGCCCCATATACTACCCACCACTGCGACCTGTATGCTCTCGCTGTCTGGCCCTCGCTACATATCTGTCGCCAAACCCACTGGCTCCAGGTCATCTATAAGTCTTTGCTCGGTAAAGCCCGCGCCTTATCTCAGCTCACTGGTCACCATAGCAACACCCACCCGTAGCACGCGCTCCAGCAGGTATATTTCACTGGTCATCCCCAAAGCCAACACCTCTTTGGCCGCCTTTCCTTCCAGTTCCTTTCCTTCCAGTTCTGCTGCCAAAGACTGGAACGAATTGCAAAAGTCACTGAAGCTGGAGACATATCTCCCTCACTAACTATAAGAATCAGCTGTCAGAGCAGCTTATCGATCACTGCACCTGTACACAGCCCATCTGTAAATAGCCCACCCAACTACCAGATAGTAGCCCACCCTACCTCCCATATTGTTTTTATTTTTTTTGTTCTTTTGCACCCCAGTATCTCTACTTGCACATCATCCTCTGCACATCTCTCACTCCAGTGTTAATGCTAAATTGTCATTATTTTGCCACTATGGCCTATTTATTGCCTTATCTCCCTAATCTTACTAAATTTGCACACTGTATATAGATTTGTATATCGTGTTATTGACTGTATGTTTGTTTGTTTATGTGTAACCCGGTGTTGTTGTTTTTGTCGCACTGCTTTGCTTTATCTTGGCCAGGTCGCAGTTGTAAATGAGAACTGGCCTACCTGGTTAAATAAAGGTTAAATAAAATAAAAAATTGCTGCAAAAGGTGGCTCTACAAAGTATTGACTTTGGGGGGGGGTGAATAGTTATGCACGCTCAAGTTCTGTTTTTTTGTCTAATTACTTGTTTGTTTCACAATATAAAATATTATGCATCTTCAAAGTGGTAGGCATGTTGTGTAAATAAAATGATACAAACCCCCCCAAAAATATATTTTCATTCCAGGTTGTAAGGCAACAAAATAGGAAAAATACCAAGGGGGTGAATACTTTCTAGATATGGCAAAATATTGCCTGCGTATAATGAGATGAAGAGGCACGGGAACCTGTTCACCCAGCTTCGGTATGGGATCCCATCGAACCCGCTGAGGCATGGGAGCCTTCAAACCGACTGAGGCCTCCCAGGTAGCTCCGGCTCCAACACCCGGATCCGACATCACCCCCAACACAAAAACACAAAAAAACACTCCCTAATGCTTCCCTTTGACGAGTCGTCATTCTGTAACGATGTACGCCGAAAGTCGGGAAGCGAGTTCAGGGAGTAAATACATTTAATAAATAAATGAACAAAACAAGAAACACCAACAGCGCACCAACATAGAACAGGAACAATGACGACTGGGGAAGAAACCAAAGGGAGTGATATATAAAGGGCAGGTAATCAAGGAGGTGATGGAGTCCAGGTGAGGGTCATTATGCGCCTAACGCTTGTGACAGGTGTGCGCCCTAACGAGCAGCCTGGTGAACTAGAGGCCGGAGAGGGAGCACATGTGACATAAACGTTCTGATCTGTTGCATCAGACTTATTGCTTTAAAAAAATATATATATTATATAGTGATTTTATTCATTTGGGATCTATCGCATCCCACAAGTGTCCCGGAGTATGTTTAGAATATTTAATTGAGATACCTGAGAGAGCCATGTGAGTGAGAGGTGCTTCGGAGCACGGCGATTGGCAGCCGGGAAATTGGAGGTCTGCATCTCTCCCAAATCAACCTGTGTGAACTGCTGTATTAATAATTTCAGAATAAAATACTAGTACATTTTTCTAATATCATAATGTTTCTTAAGACCTGCCTAAAGAAAAAATGTGATTTCTTTGTGATGGTGTATATTGAATGGATTTAATTGAATGTTAAAATGTAGATGCCCCATTGTGGGTTATTTGGATTTATCGGGGCACGTTAAATGGCCATAGCACTACACATATGGTCCTATATAGCTCAGTTGGTAGAGAATGGCGCTTACATCGCCAGGATAGTGGGTTCAATTCCCGGGACCACCCATAGATAAAATGTATGCATGCATGAATGTAAGTCGCTTAGGATAAAAGTGTGCGCAAAATGACATATGTTATGTTACATATGCACTAGCGCTGCACATATGCCTTTGATTCATGGGGAAGTTGCTGAAGTTGATGATCACTTGTGATTTATCAGGTCTTTGTTATGGCTGCAGTTATGAAGCGTATGAAAAAATCTAATTTTACTATTGCATGTTTTAGGTTCTTTTTTAGCCATTGGTGATGCATCAGGTACTGTCTACTAATGTAGCCAGCTTTGGGGGAGTAACAAGTAATTTATAAACGTTTATAAAGTATATATAGTGCACACTAAGTTATGGGCTGCAAAGTAGTTGATTAATAATTAGTAAATGGTTTATAAGGATCTACATTAATAATCAGCTGAGGTATTAGTAAGTGCTTTAACTCACATTTAAAAACTCAAACAATTAATAAATGAACCATTCATGACATACATAAATAGATTCATAAATTAGTGTATAAATGCTGAGTCAAACCATTAATCAACCATTAACAAATGCCTTATAAATAATCTGATGAGTTAACAAGTACTCCTTTATAGCTGATTTATAAGTACATGAGTAGTACATTATTCATAATTTACAAATTGTGAACATACTATAATCAAACACCTTATTCATTATTTTATAAATAATTCAGAAATAATGTTTATAAATGCATAAATTACTATTTAGAGATTGCTTATTGACATTTACAAATGAAGGAATAATGATGAATAAATGGGGATTAAACGCTTTACAACCTGTTTATAAATGGTTTATTAATATAAAGTGTTAGAGAGATCCCTTTCTCCCAAGTCCTAAATATCCTAAGCCTTCCCGCGATACAACTGGTACCTATTTTTTATTGCATTTGACCGAGTGTATTAGATAACCTAAAAACGAAACAAACTTGTGATAGTTCCACATTTCATTGTCACTCCATTCACACACATCCTTAAACACGAACATACAAGACCGAGACGAAAAGCAAAGACAGACAGTCAACAGTGAAAAATGCACTTCACATAGATACAGCAGATTAGATTAAAGTGGTGGTTGGAGAAAAAAAATCTAACCATTGCGCCACAGACAGTTGTTTCAAAGTAGGCCGGGGGAGTAGTTTTGGGGTGTTTGCGCTTTGTGCAACGTTTGACATTTCCCAGAATGCCCTAGCTGGAAAAGGAAGAGTGAGGGAAGGAACACAACAAACAAATCCGTGCGTGGCGACACATGACGAAAAGCAATTATAGCCCTCGTGTTGGCGACAAAGCCTTTCCTATAAAGTGCCATGAGACAGGATGTGATGTCATGCTCTATCAGCGTAGGCCTACAGGAATGGGGTACAAGCTCTACAATACAAGAGCTGGTGTACTACTCAGAAACCAGACTGAGATTTGAGTCACTGAGTTATTAAAGCAGGAGGGAAGCTCAAGAGTACTACTCTCAAGTCTGAGGTGCGACCAAAATTCAACTCCATTCCCTATATAGTGCACTACTTTTGGCCAGATCCCTATATTCATTCCTGTTTTTGAGATAAACAATCTGTCTGCAACCTAATATAATCATTCAAATCAATCGAATAAGTCTGTGACCACATCAAGTAATAAAAAAAAACACTTTGCGTTGCTATCACCACTGGTTGAAACAAGATAACACTATGTAACCTAATTGACATAAGTCAGAGAAGTAATCAGACAAGTTCTAGCTCAGTGTAGGAGTCTGTCAGAGAGTACACCAGCTCTGGTTCAGTTGGTGGGGGAAGATGCCAGATGTGAATTACACAGCCAGGAGTGGAGGCGGTGCTGTACAGTGCAGTACATGTGCAGGGAAAGGGTTAAACTATGGAAACAGCATTGGTTGGGTTACCATGGTTAGCACCCGGCCACCGAGAGACAGGACTGCATGGACTTTGATCACCTGCAACATGACCAAGTAAACAGAAGAAAAAGAAAGGGAGGAGAAAGAGAAAAAGAGAACGATGTCAGACATGAGTCTTTCAGGAGTTTGGCACCAATTATCCACTCTGAAAAGTCTGGTTGTTGGCACAACACCTCAGCACACACTCTCACTGTACAAACATGCTCACTCACACAGAGAGAGAAGGCACTTGAGAAGGAAAATACATTGTGTTGGTTTGGGCTGTTGGCAATCATGTCAGTCTTGATGGACCATGTTAGAGTAGAAGAGATATTGCAGACTGAGGGAAGATGAAACATGACACTGTGTGTGTGTGTGTGTGTGTGTGTGTGTGTGTGTGTGTGTGTGTGTGTGTGTGTGTGTGTGTGTGTGTGTGTGTGTGTGTGTGTGTTCTCCTCTACATGGCTAGCTGTCTGCCAGTGAGTGCAGACCAAGCTAGGAGAACGATTCAGGAGTGTGAGTTGTGACACCCTGTTTCATTAACCAGGTCTTATTGGGCAAACAATGTGGGAAATTAACAGGTCTGGCAACATATCTCTGACATTTGACATAGTGCCAGTTAATTTAGGACGATTCGTTCTGCCATGGTGTGCATATGCTGGTATGTTTGTCGTTGAGGTTGTTGATAAGGAAGAAAAAGCTGTTGCTGTACAGGGCCTAAACCTCTGTGTATACTCACTCCATCTGATCATACTAAACGATGCTAACCCTCATGAGGCCCGATGAGCAGATTAGCATCAGGAATATCACACTCGTCCACCACAGAGAGAGCAGCACCTGTGGCTCCTCTATACAGACAGGGCTCTGTCTCTCCACCTGCATATCAATGTAACCTCTACCAGGTGGCACCTTACCATCCCCCTGGGCACAGGCCATTCATCATGGCAGGATGGAATATGTTAACATTAGGATTATGCTAAATCCCCTCCACCGCTGGAGCCTGTAGCCCATAGACCCTGCTCACATCCCATTTCTATTGTAATCAGAGCCTTATGAATGACAATGTGACAATGAATGTGTAATGAAGTGCACCGGGGATAGTACAAGTGTGTGTGCAGTGTGTGTGTGTGTGTGTGTGTGTAGTGACACACACATACAGAAGAACATGAGTGTACACACACAGACATGTGTACGCCCTCGGCATATACCGGACTTGGTCCGGCAACACTCCTTTCATATTAAGAACTATGGTTGAGACTAAGGGAGGAGGTTACTTCAACAGAGGCGTGGGGACCTTACCATTGCGCGGGGTTCGTTTTCGGCGGTCGCGGAAGGCTGCTCCGGACTGCAGGGCTTCCATTAGGCTGTCCATCACACCTGTTTCATTCTCTCCTCCCTCTGTAGGACAGGACAGACAGGGAATATGGTTAGAGGATATGCACACTCACTGAAAAAAATACACACACAAGCACATACATACAGTACCAGTCAAAAGATTGGACACAACCACTCATTCAAGGGGTTTTCTTTATTTTTTACTATTTTCTACATTGTAGAATAATAGTGAAGACATTCAAATTATGAAATAACACATATGGAATCATGTAGTAACCAAAAAAGGGTTAAACAAATCAAAATATGTTTTATATTTGAAATTCTTCAAAGTAGCAATGATGACAGCTTTGCACAGTCTTGGCATTTTTGCAACCAACTTCATGAGATTGTCACCTGGAATACATTTCAATTAACAGGTGTGCCTTGTTAAAAGTACATTTTTGGAATTTCTTTCCTTCTTAATAATGCATTTGAGCCAATCAGTTCTGTAAGGTAGGGGTGGTATACAGAAGATAGCCCTATTTGGTAAAAGACCAAGTCCATATTATGGCAAGAACAGCTCAAATAAGCAAAGCGAAAAGACAGTCCATCATTACTTTAAGACAGGGGTGTCAAACTCATTCCACGGAGGGCCTAGTGTCTGCAGGTTTTTGGTTTTTCCTTTCAATAAAGCCCTAGACAACCAGGTGTGGGGAGTTCCTAACTAATTAGTGATGTTAATTCATCAATCAAGTACAAGGGAGGAGTGAAAACCATTCCCGTGGAATGAGTTTGACACCTGTGCTTTAAGACATGAAGGTCAGTCAATGCGGACAATTTCAAGAACTTTGAAAGTTTCTTCAAGTGCAGTCGCAAAAACCATCAAGCGCAAATATGAAACTCTCTCTCATGAGGACCGCCACAGGAAAGGAAGATCCAGAGTTACCTCTGCTGCAGAGGATAAGTTCATTAGAATTAATTGCACCTCAGATTGCAGCCCAAATAAATGCTTCACAGAGTTCAAGTAACAGACACATCTCAACATTAACTGTTCAGAGGAGACTGTGTGGATCAGACCTTCATGGTCAAATTGCTGCAAAGAAACCACTACTAAAGGACACCAATAAGAAGAAGATACTTGATTGGGGAAGGAAACACGAGCAATGGACATTAGACCGGTGGAAATCTGCCCTTTGGTCTGATGAGTCCAAATTAGAAATGTTTGGTTCCAACCGCCTTGTCTTTGTGAGATGCAGAGTAGGTGAATGGATGATTTCCGCATGTGTGGTTCCCACCGTGAAGCATGGAGGAGGTGTGATGTTGTGGGGGTGCTTTGCTGGTGACACTGTATGTGATTTATTTAGAATTCAAGGCACACTTAACCAGCATGACTACCACAGCATTCTGCAGCAACCATCCCATCTGGTTTCCACTTAGTGGGAATATAATTTGTTTTTCAACAGGACAATGACCCAAAACAACTCCAGGCTGTGTAAGTGCTATTTGACCAAGATGGAGTGCTGCATCAGGCGACCTGGCCTCCACAATCACCCGACCTCAATCCAATTGAGATGGTTTGGGATGAGTTGGACCGCAGAGTGAAAGAAAAGCAGCCAACAAGTGCTCAGCATATGTGGGAAATCCTTCAAGACTGTTGGAAAAGCATTGGAGGTGAAGCTGGTACAGAGAATGCCAAGCTGTCATCAAGGCAAAGGGTGGCTACTTTAAAGAATCTAAAATATATTTCATGATTTGATTTGTTTAACACTTTTCTGGTTCCTACATGATTCTATATGTGTTATGTTATAGTTGAGGTCTTCACTATTGTTCTACAATGTAGAACATAGTAAAAATAAAGAAAAACCCTTGAATGAGTAGGTGTGTCCAAACTTTTGACTGGTACTGTATTAAAACTCAGCAAAAAAAGAAACGTCCTCTCACTGTCAACTGCGTTCATTTTCAGCAAACTTAATATGTGTAAATATTTGTATGAACATAACAAGATTCAACAACTGAAACAAAAACTGAACAAGTTCCACAGACATGACTAACAGAAATGGAATAATGTGTCCCTGAACAAAGGGGGGTCAAAATCAAAAGTATCAGTCAGTATCTATTGGCGCCACCAGCTGCATTAAATACTGCAGTGCATCTCCTCCTCATGGACTGCACCAGATTTGCCAGTTCTTGCTGTGAGATGTTACCCCACTCTTCCACAAAGGCACCTGCAAGTTCCTGGACATTTCTGGAGGGAATGGCCCTAGCACTCACCCTCCGATCCAACAGGTCCCAGACGTGCTCAATGGGATTGAGATCCGGGCTCTTCACTGGCCATGGCAGAAAACTGACATTCCTGTCTTGCAGGAAATCACTCACAGAACGAGCAGTATGGCTGGTGGCATACCACGAGGGAGGAGGAGGTCTTCCCTGTAACACACAGTGTTGAAATTGCCTGCAATGACAACAAGCTCAGTCCGATGATGCTGTGACACACCGCCCCAGACCATAACGGACCCTCCACCTCCAAATCGATCCCGCTCCAGAGTACAGGCCTCGGTGTAACGCTCATTTCTTCAACGATAAACGCAAATCCGACCATCACTCCTGGTGAGACAAAACTGTGACTCGTCAGTGAAGAGCACGTTTTGCCAGTCCTGTCTGGTCCAGCGACGGTGGGTTTGTGCCCATAGGCGATGTTGTTGCCGGTGACATCTGGTGAGGACAAGCCTAACAACAGGCCTACAAGCCCTCAGCCCAGCCTCTTTCAGCTTATTGTGGACAGTCTGAGCACTAATTGAGGGATTGTGCGTTCCTGGTGTAACTCGGGCAGTTGTTGTTGCCATCCTGTACCTGTCCCGCAGTTGTGATGTTCCGACTCTTTTCTCGCTATATATCAATGATGTCGCTCTTGCTGCGGGCGATTCCATGATCCACCTCTACGCAGACGACACCATTCTGTATACTTCTGGCCCTTCCTTGGACACTGTGCTATCTAACCTCCAAACGAGCTTCAATGCCATACAACACTGATTCCGTGGCCTCCAACTGCTCTTAAACGCTAGTAAAACCAAATGCATGCTTTTCAACCGATCGCTGCCTGCACCCGCCCGCCCGACTAGCATCACCGCCCTGGACGGTTCCGACCTATGTGGACATCTATAAATACCTAGGTGTCTGGCTAGACTGTAAACTCTCCTTCCAGACTCATATTAAACATCTCCAATCCAAAATCAAATCAAGAATCGGCTTTCTATTTCGCAACAAAGCCTCCTTCACTCACGCCGCCAAACTTACCCTAGTAAAACTGACTATCCTACCGATCCTCGACTTTGGCGATGTCATCTACAAAATAGCTTCCAATACTCTACTCAGCAAACTAGATGCAGTTTATCATAGTGCCATCCGTTTTGTTACTAAAACACCTTATACCACCCACCCCTGCGACCTGTATGCTCTAGTCGGCTGGCCCTCGCTACATATTCGGCGCCAGACCCACTGGCTCCAGGTCATCTATAAGTCCATGCTAGGTAAAGCTCCGCCTTATCTCAGTTCACTGGTCACGATAACAACACCCACCCGTAGCATGCACTCCAGCAGGTATATCTCACTGATCATCCCAAAAGCCAACACCTCATCTGGCCACCTTTCCTTCCAGTTCTCTGCTGCCTGTGACTGGAAGGAATTGCAAAAATCGCTGAAGTTGGAGACTTTTATTTCCCTCACCAACTTTAAACATCTGCTATCTGAGCAGCTAACCGATGTACATAGTCCATAGCTGTACATAGTCCATCTGTAAACAGCCCACCCAATTTATCTACATCATCCCCTTACTGTTTTTATTTATTTACTTTTCTGCTCTTTTGCACACCAGTATCTCTACTTGCACATGATCATCTGATGATTTATCACTCCAGTGTTAATCTGCTAAATTGTAATTATTCGCTCCTTTGGCCTATTTATTGCCTACCTCCTCATGCATTTTGCGCACAATGTATATAGACTCATTTTTTTCCCCCTACTGTGTTATTGACTTGTTTATTGTTTACTCCATGCGTAACTCTGTGTTGTTGTCTGTTCACACTGCTATGCTTTATCTTGGCCAGGTCGCAGTTGTAAATGAGAACTTGTTCTCAACTAGCCTACCTGGTTAAATAAAGATAAAATAAAAAATAAATAAAAATGTACCAATCCTGTGCAGGTGTTGTTACACGTGGTCTGCAACTGCGAGGACGATCAGCTGTCCATCCTGTCTCCCTGTAGCGCTTCTTAAGGGTCTCTTAGTACAGACGTTGCAATTTATTGCCCTGGCCACATCTGCAGTCCTCATGCCTCCTTGCAGCATGCCTAAGGCACGTTCACGCAGATTAGCAGGGACCCTGGGCATCTTTCGTTTGGTGTTTTTCTGAGTCAGTAGAAAGGCCTCTTTAGTGTCCTAAGTTTTTATAACTGTGACCTTAATTGCCTACCGTCTGTAAGCTGTTAGTCTTAACGATCATTCCACAGGTGCATGTTCATTAATTGTTTATGGTTCATTGAACAAGCATGGGAAACAGTGTTTAAACCCTTTGCAATGAAGATCTGTGACGTTATTTTGATTTTTACGAATTATCTCTGAAAAAGGGACGTTTCTTTTTTTGCTGAGTTTATATACACATACATACAGTGCATTTGGAAACTATTCAGACCCCTTGACTTTTTACACATTTTGTTACGTTACAGCCTTTTCCCTCATCAATCTACACACAATATCCCATGATGATTAAGAATGTCCCGTCTTGTGTCCCGACTCCGTGAGATCTAAAACAGCAAAAATGTATTTCAGCCTCATAGCAAAATGTGTAAAATAGTATGAGATGAGCTATAATACTGCACATTTTTCTGATAAAGTGACTGTGTTTGCGTGTGTCCGTGCATGTACTTTATGTTTGTATGGATGCGTTCACGTGCGCTTACATATGTTGTAGAAATAATTCAATGTCAGAGGCCCAGGGCAGTCAAATATCTCAGAGGGAGTTTTAGGAGCCTGCGCCTCTACCCGCTCCACTAGTCCTCTCAACAGCCCCAGAGACACCAGAGCTATACACACAGGCCCACTTCATTGTCTGCTACCCCCTCCTCAATCCTCCCCTCTTCCTTCCCCTATGGTGACACTTAACTTGTGTGTCTCCTCCCCCTTCATCTTCTCCCACAGCTAGAGGACAATAAGTCACACACGTAAGTACTCATGCAAGCACACACACACACACACACACACACACACACACACACACACACACACACACACACACACACACACACACACACACACACACACACACACACACACACACACACACACACACACACACACACAGGTACCTTGATGGGGAGAGGGAAGCGAATTATGATGTGTGAAGTTAACAAATCCGGCAGAGAGCCAGGGCCCTTGTTATCCCCCTAATTAAAACATGTAATAGTGCACCCTAGTAAATACATTACAGAGAAAGAGGGAGGGAGGGAGGGAGGTAGAGAGAGAGATAGAGAGAGAGGGGGAGGAGGGAGCGAGAGGGAGAGAGAGAGGCAGACAGAGAGACAGAGAGAGACAGCAGCCTGGGCTGCAGCGTTTACTGTAACATTTGGCAAGAGCTCCAGGGCCCAGGTGACACCTGACAACCAGGGATGAGGAAATGGAGGTAGGGATGACAGGTACGCTAGCTCTCAATGGGAGGTAGGGATGACAGGTACGCTAGCTCTCAATGGGAGGTAGGGAGGACAGGTACGTTAGCTCTCAATGGGAGGTAGGGAGGACAGGTACGCTAGCTCTCATTGGGAGGTAGGGAGGACAGGTACGCTAGCTCTCAATGGGAGGTAGGGAGGACAGGTACGCTAGCTCTCAATGGGAGGTAGGGAGGACAGGTACGCTAGCTCTCAATGGGAGGTAGGGAGGACAGGTACGCTAGCTCTCAATGGGAGGTAGGGAGGACAGGTACGCTAGCTCTCAATGGGAGGTAGGGAGGACAGGTACGCTAGCTCTCAATGGGAGGTAGGGAGGACAGGTACGCTAGCTCTTAATGGGAGGTAGGGAGGACAGGTACGCTAGCTCTCAATGGGAGGTAGGGAGGACAGGTACGCTAGCTCTCAATGGGAGGTAGGGATGACAGGTACGCTAGCTCTCAATGGGAGGTAGGGAGGACAGGTACAATAGCTCTCAATGGGAGGTAGGGAGGACAAGTACAATAGCTCTCAATGGGATGTAGGGAGGACAGGTACATGTAGTGCCATGTCAGCTGCCTCAGGTTTTTAAGAAGGTACCTATAGTGTGGAGTGTAAAAGCCCAGCCATGTTCCACTCTTCCCCTTTGTGGATAAGATCATTAGAGGACCCCAGGGCTGTCTCCTGAGGTGCATGACAAGGTGTTACATTGCTGGAGAGAGTTTTGTCCCATCTTAACCCATTTTGGAAAGCAATTTCCTTCGAATGGTGTATCTCTTCCTCTCAAGACAGATCCTCCTGCATAAAGGTTAGCTTTTCTGTATATCCCCAGCGCACAATCGACGAGACTTACTAATTGAGAAAAGACAGAATATATTTGCTGTGGGTTTTTACAGCTCAAAATGAGACAGGTGGAGCTGGAACAAGAACAGGGCAAAAAACAGTAGTCTTCTAAGTGGGCGATGTGTCAGATGAAGAGAAAAGTTTGCTGTGGGGATTTAGATGTAAGAGATTCTCAAATAATCTAAAATGCACAAGTTTTTAATTTACATTTTTGTTTAAACATTTTATTTAATGTATGGAGGGGAAGCGTTCAGAGAACAGTTGGAGATGTTACGAGATTCTCAGAAGCCAGGGCCTCGTCTCTGAGCTTCCTTCATCAGCGCCGAGGTCTAGCCGGTCCAATAGGACATTGTTAATGGAACGCTAGCAGGTCACTGGGGAGCATGTTTCCCATCTTAGTCATTTTGCTTCTTTGTGTCTGCGATCCTCCCTCTTGAACCCAGTCTACTCAGCCCAGCTCCCAAGCCTTGGTCATTATGGATGATGAATTGGGCTACAGTTAAGCAAAAACTAGGACAAATTGATCAAAGTTGTCAAGTGCCCCCTGTGATGTCTAGGTCTCTGAGAAGAGGGAAACTGAAGCAAGAGCTGTCCAAAAGTTTTCCAGGAGCCAAGGTGCAGTAGATAAATGTTTACCTGCCCGGACTTAACGTGTTGCATTCGTGTCCAACTCACAAGACTTGGTTGGCCTAAATATGGAAAAACATTAAAGAGGGAGCCAGTGCTGTTCTCGGAGTCATAGCTGTTAGATACAGATCGGCCATCTCGTTTCTATAGGGAAAAGCAGGTGAAATGCATGTCCCGCTTTAAACCAATAAGCAAGACTAACAAAGGTATAGACTAGCCAATTTGAAGATAAGCGCTAGCTACTTGGGCTTTGTTTTGTTTAGTTCTATTCCGAGCCGGTCTAATTAAGCTTAATTTAATCTAGGCTGCCTTTAAACACAGCACACAGAAAGAGAGAACAGACACTTTGGTTTTCAAAGTAGCCCCTGGGAAGGCCTCAGGAAGAGGGAATGAGACCAGCAAGTCAAGAGAAGAAATTAGCGCAAATTAAGAGTTTGTTTGTGGCGAATTTACATAAGATGAGTTTCTATTCTTGGCTCTCTTTTCTTCTTTTGGTTGTGTTTATTTCTCACTGGGAGGTTGTGTTGCTCAGAGAACGACAAAAAAGAAAACACTGGCTTTTGTCTGGTAATATATGAGAATATGTGGCATTTCCTCAAATTAATTATGTCGCCGTGTCAACTTGTTCTGTTGATAAATTAAATTTTCCCGACTGTCATTTCTCTTTGAACGTTAGGACGGGAAAAACAAAAGATTGATCACAGCTCGCTGAAAGTGCTGCCAAAAGCAACTGTCATCTCTAGATTCTGGCCAGCGCAAACATTTCTTCTCTGCCATGATGCCCAGAAGCGAAATAAGAAGCCCCGGCCCTTCTTGCCGTAAACATTACCCACAAGCCAGTTCAGCCACGTATGCAAAGATGGATAGCGTAGTCCGGCGCGCTACAATAAGTCACCCTAATGATCCCAGTTTAAAATAATGTCTGTTCTGGACCACAATGATGAAGAGAGGGCCTACTGACTCATTAGTATGAGGCTAAAGATAGATGACCCAGATATAGGGCCAAATGCTGCTTTATCTTCATCTGAATCGTTCTGTTTGAGACATGTGCTGTCCTGTACTGTGCTGTTTAGAGACACAGACAGTGGCCTATCCCAGAACTCTGGTGCTCTCTCCTCTAGCATCCTTTCTCCTCTCCCCTTCCCTCTCCTCTACCAATGCCGCTCCCCTTCCCTCGCTCCTCTCCCTTTCCCTCTCCTCTTCCCCCTCTTCTACCATCTCCTCTTCCCTTTCCTCTCCTCTTCCCCCTCTTCTACCATCTCGTCTACCATCCTCTTCCCTCTCCTCTTCCATTCCCTCTCCACTTCTCTCTCTTCTACCATCTCCTTGCCCCTTCCCTCGCTTCTACCATCTCTTCTCCTCTCCCCTTCCCTCTCTTCTACCATCTCCTCTCCCCTTCCATCTCCTCTCCCCTCTTCCCTCTCTTCTACCATCTCATCTCCTCTCCTCTCTCCCCTTCCCCTTCCCTCTCTTCTACCATCTCCTCTTCTCTCTCCCCTTCTATTCTACCATCCCTTCTCCCCTTACCTCTCCTCTCCCCTCAACCATCTTCTCTCCTCTTCCCTCTCGTCTACCATCTCCTCTCCTCTCCCCTTCCCTCTCGTCTATCATCTCCTCTCCCCTTCCCTCTCCCCTCAACCATCTTCTCTCCTCTTCCCTCTCGTCTACCATCTCCTCTCCTCTCCCCTTCCCTCTCGTCTATCATCTCCTCTCCCCTTCCCTCTCCCCTCAACCATCTTCTCTCCTCTTCCCTCTCGTCTACCATCTCCTCTCCTCTCACCTCTCGTCTATCATCTCCTCTCCTCTTCCCTCTTGTCTACCATCTACTCTCCTCTTCCCTCTCCTCTTTCCATTCCTGTGGTAACATAGCGGTGCCATGTACGTACTAAGCCGTTTGGCGGTTGGAAGGTTTTCCAAAGGCAGGTCCCGGTGTCATCGACGGAACAATGATAGAGCAGGCCGGTATTGACCGGCTCCACACTAAATCTTGGTAAAGAGCACTTAGCTCCCCTGCGTTAGCCACAGAAAGAAGATCTTTCAATGGCCATCAGTGGAGGCTTTCATCCCTGCCTGTATTAGCCGCTGAAGCGACTCAGCCTGTGTCCCAAATGGCACCCTATTCCCTATATAATGCACTACTTTTGACAAGGGACTAAAGAGATATAGGCAATAGGGTGCCATTTGGGACATAGCCTCTGTGCTTTGGTGATTTCCCCCCGCCCAAAGCCATTCAGCTGGAGACAGAGGAGGGCCAGGAGACGTGACAGGCCCCAGGTCTAATGCTGATGCATTGTGTGTTCTATGTCCAGGGGAGTGTCTCCCATAGCAGTGATGTAAGGTGGTTGTTAAAACGCTGCCTGTGTAGAGAGAGAGGGTGTTCTATTGCCTCCACAGTGGAAAATGAAATTCAAACAACTGTGTGTGTGTGTGTCTGGGTTAGGATAGTGTGTCTTTGTGCCAATGTGGAGTGTGTGTGCCTGCATGGTGTGCATGTGTACATATGTGCGTGGTGTGTGTGTGTGTGTGTGTGTGTGTGTGTGTATATGTGTGTATATGTGTATGTGTGTGTATATGTGTGTGTGTGTGTGTGTGTGTGTGTGTGTATATGTGTGTATACGTGTGTGTGTGTGTGTGTGTGTGTGTGTGTGTGTGTGTGTGTGTGTGTGTGTGTGCTCCAGCACAGAATGGTGTCAGCCATGCAGTGTGACCTATGGCCGTGCCTGCTCTCGGCCAATTTAGCTAGAGGAGAAACTAGACAGCCAGCCAGACTCCTCTAATACCTAACACATCACACAAACCTCCACAGAATAGCTCTTTGCCACTTAATCCACTGTCAGTTTACTTCCATCAAATACAAATACCAATACGCATCTTCAAGTTCATCAAAAAACAAGTATTTGCATGTGGATGCAAGATGAAAATAAAAAGCAGATCTGTCATGTACAAACAGATACATGTCTGTTAACTTCGTCTGAATCTCAAATGGCACCCTCCGTCTTCCTCCCATCTTCCCAAGGAAAACGGAGGCAGTCTGGTTTCAATCTGTATACGGCACCATGCACTCCTCCTTAAACACCAAAGGGATGGCATTCTTATCATTATGCAGCAGTGTCAACACAAGCTGTTCATAAATTCAATTTGCTATCTGTCATCTCCCTCCATGTTGGGGGGAAAAAATACAGAGGGATCGATGGAGAACTACATTTCTGATGGCTCGCATGCAGCCGCCGACAGCTCTGGAGGAAAGGGACCAAAACTGAGGAAAACGAGCAGAATTTAAGCAGAGAGTTTCTGTCTGGTCTGAGTAGAGGTACATAATATAAATAGGGTCCCAAAAGGCACCCTATTCCTTATTTAGTGCACTACTTTTGACCAACGGCCATAGGATTCAAATTCTTCAATAGATAACACAATTTATATTGGTAGCCATTGCAGTGGCAAACATCACTAACGCTAATTCAGTATGTAACAATAATAATAATTATATATATATATTTACATACTATATGTCATAAAATAATATGAAATAATTACATGGATAATAAGATAGTGTTTATGTCATCATTAGCAGCAACGGCATCATGTTAGCCAACAAGTCCTTTCTCCTTTGAACACAAGTGAATCTCCTAGCTAACCCGATAGTGTGTAAATCCATCGGTGGGTAGGGGGAATACTTGTCTTGTGTGTATGTGTGTTTTTGTATCACCTGTGTGTGTCTATCTCTGTGTGTGTGTGTTTATGATTCACCTGTGTGTGTTTATGATTTGCCTGTGTGTCTGTCTGTCTCTCTGTTTATGACTCGCCTGTGTGTGTATTATGTGTCTGTGTGTGTGTATGTGTTTGTGTGCGTCTGTGCATGCGTCTCTGTATTCTGTGTGTGTGTGTGTGTGTTTTGCTGCCCTCTCCAGTCTCCCCTGCTCCAGCCTTCTCAGTGACTGATCTCTTACTCTCATTTGCACTGTAATGAGCTGCAAAAAGAGCTTGCAGCCCTGTGCTTGATGAGACCACTCTGAAGGGAGAGCGCTGCTGGTCCTACTGGAGACTGCTCTCCCTCGCTACCTTGCCATTCTCCCCCTCCCTCTTTCTCTGTCCATCTCTCTCTTTCTCTCTCACTCTGTCTCTCTGTCCATCTCTCTCATTCTCTCTCACTCTGTCCATCTCTCTCATTCTCTCTCACTCTGTCTCTCTGTCCATCTCTCTCATTCTCTCTCACTCTCTCTCTGTCCATCTCTCTCACTCTCTCTCTGTCCATCTCTCTCATTCTCTCTCATTCTCTCTCTGTCCATCTCTCTCTTTCTCTCTCCCCTATTCCGTCTCTCCCTTGCAATTCTCTTTCTCTCTCCTGCAACTCTCTCTCTCTTTCTTTCTCTCTCTCTCTCGATGGAAAACAAGAAGTAGAATAATGGAAAATGAAAACTACCTTTCTTTTGCTCCCCAGAATAGTTTTGAACACATTTTAGCTCAACCGTTGGGCTGCACAGTCAACTGCGTAATTAACCTGGTGCTTTAACCGTGAACAAAGCCTCTTGGTGAAGGGAGGGGAGCGTGCTCTTTGGCCAGGTGTATAGGTGGCACCTCTCTCTCTCTTTCTTTCTCTCTCTTTGTGTCCCTCTCTCTTCTCTTGTCTCTACTCTCGCTTTCTCTTTCTCACTCTCTCTCTCATGAAGGAGGAAGAGGTTTGACTGAGCTGTCTCTCCTTCCCCTAGTTCCTGTGGCTCCTAAGGCACCAGCCAGCCAGACAGTCAACCAGACAGTCAGCAAGATAGTAG
Source organism: Salvelinus fontinalis (assembly GCF_029448725.1). Taxonomy (NCBI): domain Eukaryota; kingdom Metazoa; phylum Chordata; class Actinopteri; order Salmoniformes; family Salmonidae; genus Salvelinus; species Salvelinus fontinalis. Next base: position 58,383,844 of record NC_074670.1, on the reverse strand, counting down.
CCAGTCAGCCAGACACTCAGCCAGCCAGCGATGACATTACTACCACAGAGGGCAGGGAGAACATAGGTACCCAGAGGACAGACACACACCACACCTGTTAGCTGCTCCCCTCTCTCCTCTCTCCTAGCCAAGCTTGACACAGAGAAAAACTTCCCACGCACACAGATGACTGATTCACACTATAGGGCCAAACTGAGCAAAGTCGCTCTGAATCGTAAGCTGAAAGGTTTGTTTGTCCCTAAAATAACATAATTGCAGACATCTGAATGCTGCTTTTTCTATTTCATTTCATGGATTAGTCAAGTGAAGTGTCCTGGTGTAAGATGTTTGTTTTTTTGACAGAGTGAAGCTTTCTGTTCCGTGTCTTTTTGTGCTATATTTGAGCAGAAAATACAGGACCCTCTTGAGTGGAGGGGTGGTGGGAGGTCTCTTCTGTCTAACGAAGAAGATGGATCCTCCAGCAGATCCTTCTCAACTGTCTTACTGGAACAGCTTGATGTGCAAACCTACTCATGTCCTTCGTAATCGAATTAGGGATGCTCCCACATCCCTCCCTGGTCCGATGCGAATAGGAGTGCAAGGCTGACAAGCCTCAGGATGGCGCCAGGGGGTCGGGCGCCCAGGGAGGGTGGAGTGGGTCAGAACAAAGACCAGGGAGGGGTGGAGGCAAAAGGAGGAAGAGGAGGAGGGTCCTAGTGAGGTCTCCACTGGCTTTAACACAAGATGGCCCCTTATCACAGAACCAGAGAGAGAGAGGGATGAGAAAGAATGAGAGAGGGATGTCGGCAGGGAAGGAGATGAAAGTGGATTAGCCACCGCGGCGATTTGCATTTGTGGCATGGAGACGAAAGCCCCAGTGATGCCCCGAATAGCTGGATGCATGAATAAGTGAACAAACAAAAACTGAAATAAACCCCCTTCCATCTGGATCGGTGGGCTGCAGCAGCAGCGAGGCCACATGTGAGGCTGGGGTAGGAGAGAACCAGTAAAGCTACATGTAACGAAGGGGATAGATAGGCACCACTACTACTTCTACTGCTACAGCCTCCAACCTTCTTTACAAGGGCTCATATTTATTATGGCACACTACGGAAAATGTTATATATCGATTTGCAATGGAGAAAAAAATAACAATTTCTTATATTGGGCAAGGCCAGGTAGTGCCTACCTGTTTCAGTCTGTTTTCTACTGTGTGGTGCCTAATGAACACAGCCAAGCATGTAGTTGACTAGTTCCAATGGATCAGTGGGTTAGAGTACTGTCCTGGCTAAACCAGGGTTGTGCGTTCAATTGCCACATAGGCAACTAACTGAAAATGTGACTCTGTCAATGTCGACAGTTTGTTGAGTAAGCCGATTTGGATAAAAGTGTCTGCTATATGATCATATATATATATATATATATATATATATATATATATATATATATATATATATATATATATATATATATATATATATCTCATTATAAACTGGGTGGTTTGAGCCCTGAATGCTGATTGGCTGACTGCTATGGTATATCAGACCGTAGACCACAGGTATGACAAAACTTTTATTTTTACTGCTCTAGTTACGTTGGTAACCAGATTATAATAGCAATAAGGCACCTCAGAGGTTTGTGATATGTAGCCGATATACTACGGCTCAGGGCTGTATCCAGGCACTCATCATTGCGCCGTGCAAAAGAACAGCCCTTAGCCGTGGTATATTGGCCATATACCACACCCCCTCTGGCCTTATTGCCTTATTAGAGCCCCTGCATCCACTAGCTCATGGTAGACGACGGCAACGTGAGCAGCACAAAGAGGTCCAATAGTATAGGCAAGTTTGCGAGGCAGGGGGATAGTTGAGTTAACTCTGTACAACTTCCATAGCTGTCTGCCATCCATCCAGAACACATCTCCCTGTCATCATTCTCTCTCTGAGTGGCACACTTATCATCCCTTGCCTTCCATTTCGTTCCGGTGAGATACCATCTTCTCTGACTCCAATCCCGTTCTTGTAGTCAGCTACTTTGGTGGCGGGTAAATGGATTTGACAATGTAATTTGGATGGGCTTTGTAGTAAAGATAATTATGTCTGATTGACTGTAAAGTGACTCTGAGGTCCAGATCGTGAAGTGTCTTGAATTGATCAGGGAGATGGACCAGCCATGACTGCATGAGGAAATGTAATGATTTAATGAGATTTAACTGTGTTGCGTTTTTCTGTTTTTCTTCTTTCTTCCGGCGTCATATGTTACGCGAGGAAGGAGGATTGGAGTGGATATGTCACCAATGAGGGATAATAGACATACCGACAGGGGGGGGGGGGGGGGGGGCATTCTCTGTACTGTATCCTCTCATTCAGAACCGTTTTTCTGACCTGAGAGAAAACCAGACCAAATTAAGTCAGACAGATTGAAAATGATTAGACGCTATAAGTACTACTACTAATTAGGCCTCTCCACACACAGACTAGACGTTTCTTATTTAAAATAAAATAAAATTGATACAGCAGACTCAGACAAAAAAACTCAGAGGGGGAGAAGAGGAGATAGTTCCCTGGGGTAATATTAACTGGCAATGAAATAATTATCGTCGCATAATCAAAGGGTTTCTGGGTTCTTCACAATCTGGATGGCACATTGTGTCAAACAGGATTTTGATAGAAATGCATTGAAAACAATGTGTGGCGTGTAAGTCTGGTAGAACATTGATAAGGTAGTGGCTTATTGTGTCGCCTTGGCTGACAGAAATACATTTCACACTAAATCAGATGGAGTAAATCCTTGCATGACAATTGTTTATGTAAGACAAGCCAGCCAACTCTCTTTCCACCCCGTCGAGTTTCTAGGGGCCCAGACACAGACAGTGTGCGCCCCAATGGAACCCTTTCCCCTATATAGGTAATAGTGTGTTATTTGGGAAGCAGAGACAGTCACAGACAGTCACATTCACACACACTGCCAATCACCGCCTTAGGGCACAGTCAGATCCTCCAAGATGATACGAACGCAATCTAATATGGCGTTATTTATTAAGTTGATAGGCTACAGCAGATAAACCCGATGAAGCTCAATGCCCTTGTTGATGCCTTTCAAGGTAATTACAAAATCACAAATTCACAATGGCTACTTCCCAAATGGACTCCTACTCCCTATATAGTGCACTACTTTGACCAGAGCCATATGGGATGCAGTCAATGCCATCCGTCACGTGCATGAGCAATGGCTTGCTCCCTACCGGCGCCTGCCCCCCGAATCCCTGCGGCTTTGGAATGTAATGTAGTGTTATTTAAAGAGGATGCTGCCTTGCTGACAGCCGGCGTTAATAACACAGGCAGAAGTGACAGGGAAGCAGCGACCATCGTATGCAGATGTGGTAGGGTCCTTTCTTCACACAACCCCAATGAGGAACAACACACACACATACAGTCAGAGACACACACATACACACACTGACTAACTGTTAGTGCAAACACACACACACACACAAACAGATGTATTCACACACACATACAGAGAGAGACACTCACAGAAGGAGACGCACACACATCAGCGTCATGATAATCTCTAAATTAAAAGACAGTTCATGGATTAAATATGCAGGAGCGGGAATCTCGGAGCTGGACGCCATATATCATCAGTGTTTCCCCTATATGCACTTAGTAGCAGCGGTGCGCCACTGCAAAAAAATTTATACAATAATAATTCTAATATAGATGTATAGATGTACAATAGCGCTCCCCCTATGGAAAACAATGATCCTAATCATATTGCCGTTTGTCCCTGTTCATCAGTCTGGATACTCTAAAAATCTCTTCCAATATTCACACCAAAGTACAAATTAGTATGAAGCAATGTCTTGGAACTATAAGCACTATGCTAGTGTTGACATTGCAACATAGCCTCAGTCTCAGCCGATAACATCGTTTTCCACCACGTCTAATATCCCAGCTGCTATACCTTGTCCTTCCCCTAAAAATATAATATAAAGCTATACAGGATGTCTAAGATCAGTCTATTATCTCTCAATGATCTTCCTGGGATCGTCCTTTTTTAAGGAAATGGTGTGCTGTTATGTCAAGGCGAGCAGTTGCTCATCTTATTTTGAACTCTGAATTGAACAAGAGAGAGGTTCGATTCAACATCACTTGAGCTGGTACACAGTAAACATTGATATCAGTGAATAGCCTAAACCACCTCAGCCAAAAGCCAAAGCCTCCCTCTCAATTGTTGATGAAATTCCCCCAGAGCAGAGAATTGTATGAAACTGAATTCTGCCAGTGCCTGCAAGCTGTTGTAAAAATGGATTGGACTGGATGAGTGGATTTTAATTTGCACTGTGAAGAATGATCACTTGCAGGTAAAAGTGAATTAGGAAAAAAGCATCTGTGAGCCTCCAACTATCAGAGTATTTTATAAATGGCTGGAATAGTTCGGTAACTAATGGTTTTGTTTGAAAAATTGTTATCTGTTTTCATCGCCCTAATTCCCCATATAGCAACACAAATATTTCATAAAAAATACAAGTATGATCACACAACAAGGAAACAGCTGAGCAAATACTGTGCGCTAGGCAGCTAAATAGCTAGGTAGCTAGGCAGCTATGTACCTAAGCAGCTAAGTAGCTAGGCATAAATACAATTAAAAAAAATACATTTTTATTGGTCACATACACATATTTAGCAGATGTTATTGCGTGTGTAGCGAAATGCTTGTGTTCCTAGCTCCAACAGTGCAGTAGTATCTAACAATTCACAACAATTAGCACAAATCTAAAAGTAAAATAATGGAATTAAGAAATATATAAATATTAGATTGAGCAATATCGGAGTGGCATTGACAAAACATACAGAATACAGTATATACATATGAGATGAGTAAAGCAGTATGTAAACAATATTAAACATTACTAGAGTGACTAGTGTTCCATTATTAAAGTGGCCAGTGATTCCATGTCTATGTATATAGGGCAGTAGCCTCTAAGGTGCAGGGTTGCGTAACTGGGTAGAAGCCAGCTAGTGATGGCTATTTAACATTCTGATGGCCTTAAGATAAAAGCTGTTTTACAGTCTCTCGGTCCCAGCTTTGATCCACCTGTACTGGCCTCGCCTTCTGGATGATAGCAGGGTGAACTGGACCTGGCTCGGGTGGTTGTTGTCCTTGATGATCTTTTTGGCTTTCCTGTGACATCGGGTGCTGGAGGTGTTCTGGAGGGCTGGTAGTTTGCCCCCGGTGATGCGTTGGGCAGACCGCACCCTCTAGAGAGCCCTGCGGTTGCGGGTGGTGCAGTTGCCGTACAGGCTGTGGTACAGCCCAACAGGATGCTCTCAATTGTGCATCTGTAAAAGTTTGTGAGTGTTTTAGAGGCCAAGCCACATTTCTTCAGCCACCTGAGGTTGAAGAGGCACTGTTGTGCCTTTTTCACCACATTTTCTGTGTGGGTGGACCATTTCAGATCGTCAGTGATGTGTACGCCGAGGAACTTGAAGCTTTCCACCTTCTCCACTGTAGTCCCGTTGGTGTAGTGGGTCAATGTCATACAGGACACAACGTACAGCCATTGTTAAGATAGCTGAAAAGCTTTCTGGTTGCAACTTGCTGAGACTGTGTCTTTAGGTTCCATAATTCACCTCAAATGTCTTCAAAATGATGTACTGTTTATCTCTTTAACCAACAATAAAGTTATCTATTCTCATTCTCAGTGCATATTATATGTATGTCATAATACTATATAAGCTAACATACAGACCAAACAGGAGAATGAACACATCGAATTATTAACATACAGGTATGCTCTCTCTAGCCCTAACGCGTGCTAGCTGTCACTGTCACACACCACCATCAATCCACTTCCCCCTCACACCGCTCTGTCACTCTTGTGTTACTGTCGGCCCTGGCAACGGCAAAAACATCTCCGGCTCCCCCGAGCATGGCACGCGTTGCTAATGGAGATTGGCACATATGCACAATCAGCATTCAAGACGACACAAGCCTGAACCTGTTAGCTAGGTAGAGAGATTGAGAACGACGTGGATGAGGTATGCTACTGTATAGTAACATGTGGATAATCAGCATAAGTAGAATATAAATGTATACAAATGTATATCAAAGCCACTGGTGATTCTTTGCTGATTTTTCCATAACCGGTCTACTGTAATACCGGTGGTCTATTGTAATACCGGTGGTCTATTGTACCTTTTTGCTGTAACGTATACTTTATGTGAAAAGCAAGACACCCACATATTTTTCTTGGAGACATGTAGTCTCTTCAAGCTGAAAAGCAGACAGGGAGAATGCATAAATAGACGTTAGTGTCCATCGTTGTCAACATTCACAGTTGTTCTCTCTCTACAGAGCCACGGAGGCATCCTCTTCCTTAATCTAATAGGCCCAGTGAACTGAGCATGCTTACTAGATGGGCTATCATCAGCAAAAGTGATGCTTTTGAAATGGTTGCACTCAGTCAATCTTGAACAGTGCCTTTTAATAATAAAATAACAAATGAAAAGCAAATGACACAATCGTCTCATTATACAACCGGTGAAAAGTCTCAAAACATCCCGACTTACTTAGTTCCTGACTATATGTAAACACGGTGTCCACACCGCTTAGAGAGATTAGGAAGATTGCTACCTTGCTTTTACTAATAAACCCAGAATAATTTCAAGGAAATGGTGTGCTGTTATGTTAAGGCAAGCAGTTGTTCATCTTATTTTGAACTCTGAATTGAACAAGAGAAAGGTTCAATTCAACATCACTTGAGCTGGTACACAGTAAACATTGATATCAGTGAATAGCCTAAACCACCTCAGCCAAAAGCCAAAGCCTCCCTCTCAATTGTTGATGACATTTCCCCAGAGAAGAGAATTGTATGAAACTGAATTCTGCCAGTGCCTGCAAGCTGTTGTAAAAATGGATTGGACTGGATGAGTGGATTTTAATTTGCACCGTGAAGAATGATCACTTGCAGGTAAAAGTGAATTAGGAAAAAATCATCTGTGAGCCTCCAACTATCTGTGTATTTTATAAATGGCTGGAATAGTTTGCGAACGATTGGTTTTGGTTGAAAACTGTGGTTTGTTTTCGTCCTCCTAATTCCCTGTAGAGCTATATAAATATACATTTTTAAATTACGTATGATCACACAACAACAAAAACTGCTGAGCAAATACTGTGTGCTAGGTAGCCAAGCAGCTAGACAGTTAGGTAGCTAGGTAGCCAAGCAGCTAGACAGTTAGGTAGCTAGGTAGTTAAGTAGCTAGGCAGCTAGGTAGCCAAGCAGCTAGACAGTTAGGTAGCTAGGTAGTTAAGTAGCTAGGCAGCTAGGTAGCTTGGTAGTTCAGTAGCTAGGCAGCTAGGTAGCCAAGCAGCTAGACAGTTAGGTAGCTAGGTAGTTAAGTAGCTAGGCAGCTAGGTAGCTAGGCATAAGTGGGTCATTGTAATACATGACACAACATACAGCCATTGTTATTGTAGCAAGTTGTAACCTGAAAATATTTTCAGTCCAGAATACAGTACCTTGCAAAAGTATTCATCCCCCTTGGCGTTTTTTCTATTTTGTTGCATTACAACCTGTAATTTAAATTGATTTTTATTTGGATTTCATGTAATGGACATAATAGTCAAAATTGGTGAAGTGAAATTAAAAAAATTACTTGTTTCAAAAAACAAAACAAAAAAAACAACAGAAAAGTGGTATGTGCATGTGTATTCACCCCCTTTGCTATGAAGCCCTTAAATAAGATATGGTGCAACTAATTACCTTCAGAAGTCACATAATAAGTTAAATAAAGTCCACCTGTGTGCAATCTAAGTGTCACATGATCTCAGTATATATACAACAGTTCTGAAAGACTGCAACACCACTAAGCAAGAGGCACCACTAAGCAAGCGGCACCATGAAGACCAAGGAGCTCTCCAAACAAGTCAGGGACAAAGTTGTGGAAAAGTACAGATCAGGGTTGGGTCATAAAAAAATATCTGAAACTTTGAACATCCCACGGAGCACCATTAAATACATTATTAAAAAATGGAAAGAATATGGCACCACAACAAACCTGCCAAGAGAGGGCCGCCCACCAAAACTCACAGACCAGGCAAGGAGGGCATTGATCAGAGAGGCAACAAAGAGACCAAAGATAACCCTGAAGGAGCTGCAAAGCTCCACAGCGGGGATTGGAGAATCTGTCCATAGGACCACTTTAAGCCGTACACTCCACAGAGCTGGGCTTTACGAAAGAGTTGACAGAAAAAAGACATTGCTTAAGAAAGAAATAAGCAAACACATTTGGTGTTCGCCAAAAGGCATGTGGGAGACACCCCAAACATATGGAAGGTACTCTGGTCAGATGAGACTAAAATTTAGCTTTTTGGCCATCAAGGAAAACGCTATGTCTGGCGCAAACCCAACACCTCTCATCACCCTGAGAATACACCATCCCCACAGAGAAGCATTGTGGCGGCAGCATCATGCTGTGGGGATGGTTTTCATCGACAAGGACTGGGAAATTGGTCAGAATTGAAGGAATGATGGATGGCGCTAAATACAGGGAAATTCTTGAGGGAAACCTGTTTCAGTCTTCCAGAGATTTGAGACTGGGATGGAGGTTCACCTTCCAGCAGGACAATGACCCTAAGCATACTGCTAAAGCAACACTCGAGTGGTTTAAGGGGACACATTTAAATGTCTTGGAATGGCCTAGTCAAAGCCCAGACTTCAATCTAATTGAGGATCTGTGGTATGCCTTAAAGATTTCTGTACACCAGCGGAACCCATCCAACTTAAAGGAGCTGGAGCAGTTTTGCCTTGAAGAATGGTCAAAACCGCAGTGGCTAGATATGCCAAGCTTATAGAGACATACCCCAAGAGACTTGCAGCTGTAATTGCTGCAAAAGGTGGCTCTACGAACTATTGACTTCGGGGGGGGGGGGGGGTGAATAGTTATGCACGCTCAAGTTTTGTGTTTTTCTGTCTTATTTCTTGTTTGTTTCACAATAAGAAATATTTTACATCTTCAAAGTGGTAGGCATGTTGTGTAAATCAAATGATACAAACCCCTAAAATATCTATTTTAATTCCACATTGTAAGGAAACAAAATAGGAAAATTGCCAAGGGGGTGAATACTTTCGCAAGCCACTGTATGTCTTAGGTTCCATAATTCACTTCATATGTCTTTAAAATGTTTATCTATTTAACCAACAATAAGTTTTCTATTCCCTTTCTCAGTGCATATTACATGTACAGTGCCTTCAGAAAGAATTCACACCCCTTGACTTTTTCCACATTTTGTTATGTTAAAGCCTGAATTTAAAATGGATTAAATTGAGATTTTGTTTCACTAGCCTACAAACAATACCCTATAATGTCAAAGTGTAATTATGTTTTTAGAATTTTTTACAAATTACTAACTCAGTTGCGAGAGAAAGGAAACCGCTCAGGGATTTCCCCATGAGGCCAATGGTGACTTTAAAACAGTTCCAGAGTTTAATCGCTGTGATAGGAGAAAACTAAGGATGGATCAACAACATTGTAGTTACTCCACAATACTCACCTAAATGACAGAATGAAAAGAAGGAAACCTGTGCAGAAAAATATTCGAAAACATGCATCCTTTTTGCAATAAGGCACTAGAATAAAACTGCAAAAAAAATGGCAAAGAAATGTACTTTATGTCCTGAAAAGAAAATGCTATGTTAGGGGCAAATCCAACACAACATATCACTGAGTACCACTCTTCATATTTTCAAGCGTAGTTCAAGCTTTCCAACAGACACTGGGAAACAAATTCACCTGTAGGCAGGCCAATAACTTAAAACACAAGGACAAATATACACTTGAGTTGCTTACCAAGACGACATTGAATATTCCTGGCCTAGTTACAGTTTGAACTTAAAGTGTCTTGAAAATCTCTGGCAATACTTGAAAATGGCTGTCTAGCAATGATCAACAACCAACTTGACAAAGCTTGAAGAATTAATATTGCACAATTCAGGCGTGCAAAGCTCTCAGAGGCTTACCCAGAAAGATTCACAGTTGTAGTAATAACTGCCCAAGGTGATTCTAACATGCATTGACTCAGGGGTGTGAATATTGACAGTACCAGTCAAAAGTTTGGACACACCTAGTCATTCCAGGGTTTTTCTTTATCTTTACTATTTTCTACATTGCAGAATAATACTGAAGATATCAACACTATGAAATAACACATATGGAAGGTAGGGGTGGTATACAGAAGATGGTATTTTACCAAATAGGGCTAAGTCTATATTATGGCAAGAACAGCACAAATAAGCAAAGAGAAACGACAGTCCATCATTACTTTAAGACATGAAGGTCAGTCAATGCTGAACATTTCAAGAACTTTGAAAGTTCCTTCAAGTGCAGTCGCGAAAACGATCAAGTGCTATGATGAAACTGGATCTCATGAGGACCGCCACAGGAAAGGAAGACCCAGAGTTACCTCTGTTCCAGAGAATAAGTTCATGAGAGTTACCAGCCTCAGAAATCAGCAATTAACTGCACCTCAGATTGCAGCCCAAATAAATGCTTCACAGAGTTCAAGTAACAGACACATCTCAACATCAACTGTTCAGAGGAGACTGCGTGAATCGTGGTTGAATTGCTGCAAAGAAACCACTAGAAAAGGACACCAATAAGAAGAAGAGACTTGATGGGCTAAGAAACACGAGCAATGGACATTAGACCGGTGGAAATTTGTCCTTTGGTCTGATGAGTCCAAATTTTAGATTTTTGGATCCAACCACCGTACCTTTGTGATACGCATATTAGGTGAACGGATTATATCTGCGTGTGTAGTTCCCACCATGAAGCATGGAGGAGGAAAGGAAAAGAGGGATACCTAGTCAGTTGTCCAACTGAATGTATTCAACTGTTTGTGGCTGTTCCACTGGATGTCATAAGGTGAATGCACCAATTTGTAAGTCGCTCTGGATAAGAGCGTCTGCTAAATGACTTAAATGTAAATGTAAATGTAAACTGAAATGTGTCTCCCGCATTTAACCCAACCCCTCTGAATCAGAGAGGTGCGGGGGGCTGCCTTAATTGTGATGTCTTCACTATTATTCTACAATGCAGAAAATAGTAAAAAATAAAGAAAAACCCTTGAATGAGATGGAGTGTCCAAACTTTGGACTGGTACTGTATGTAAATTAGATATTTCTGTATTTAATTTCCAATAAATGTACAAACATTTTTTTTTTTTTTTTAACACTGTCATTATGAGGTATTGTGTGTAGACGGGTGAGAAAAAATGTAACGTAATCCATTTCAATTCAGGCTGTAAGACAACAAATGTGAAATAAGTCAAGGGGTATGAATATTTTCTGAAGGTGCTGTATGTCATAATACTATATAATGTAAGCTAACATACAGACCAAACAGGAGAATGAACATATCAAATTATGGTGGTCATTCTTTTAATCCTTTTTAAATAAAGTGTGTTGTGATTCATGTGAAATGTAAATTCATCTGACTAGGCTTTGTATTTACTAGCAGATATCTGCTTTGTTATTACGAAACATGTTCAAATGACTTTTTAACTTGTTGAATTGTTCCAATACTGACCCTGTCTGATGCCAGCCAGGCACGGGTGTCACCAATGCCCTCTTCTCCACTCCCCTACTCCCTCTGATGGTTAAAATATCAATGATATTCAACTTCTAAATAAAGTGTGTTTTAACTTCAACAGACCTGTGTGTTTTCCCCATTAGAATGTCCAGTCATTTCCGTGGCCCTCTCTCTCTCGCTCCTCTCTATTTCTTTCTCCCCCTCCCTCCCCCCTCCTTTCCTCCCTCTCCCTCCCTTCCTCTCTCCCTCCACCCTTCTCTCTTCCTGCCCCCCTCTCTCTCTTTCTCCCTCCCCCTCGCTCTACAGGCTGTGTCTGAACACTCTCTGTGACATTGTTTCATATCTGCCGGCCTAATAAATACCCTGCTGGGATGAAACATCTTTTCCTATTAGAGACAGAAGGATTACGGCAGATCTAGGCTCTGTTTTACAGCAGCGTTGGCTCACCCGTTCACTTGCAGCCGGGGTAAAGCAATTTGGGTTGAATGGTGAACATCTGGTTAGTCCAAGAGAATATGGGAATCCACTTAGGGCAAATTAAAACAAATGGAGAGAAGCACGTAATGATTTCATAAGCAATTTCCCATATTAGTATTTCTAATACTTCACAACGAAAACAGATTTAGCCCGACCCTTGTCTCGCGCATCAATCACGGGCGTTCCAGGAAGTACTCGCTGACTGAACTCACAAAAGGGCATATTCTCAAGTTTCACTCGTGTGCCATTTCCTAAAAGCATTTGTCGATCAGCCTCTCCCCCCACAATACCACCACCACCATCCTCTTAAAGCTAAATTTATTAAATTGTCATTAAATATGCATTTCATTGTTAATCATTTGCATGTGAAGAGGATTAGTTCTTAATTTGCAAAATGACTTAAATCTATCTCTTTACCAAAATAGCCCCTAGAAATTACATTAAACACCATGGTATGATCCATCAAATTTTGGAATGAATGAATGCATAAATCCATAGAAAATATATATTGAAAAGCTTAATTTACATGTATGTCATTCCAGGAAAAGAATGGCCATATGTTCGTGCCAGCTGGCTGTGAGAAGATATTTGCCTGCAATAAAGGTGTTGAAAGTGTAAATGTATTATCACAAAGTATTATTTGGAATTAAATACATGTCCAAGAAAATGTGTTATATCAAACGTAGAGATCTATTCTAGCTCCATAACCGGCCCACCCATGCAACATTAATGCTGAAAATGGTTGGATATGATTGATAAATGGTTTAGAAGAATAAAATATTATCTGCCTCAGAAACCATACACTGCCTTATCTTCCCCAACTTTTTATTAAAACATGTTTGATGCCGGGCCATAAAATATGGATGTAAGGCATCCAACTCACTAACTCCAGCAAACTGTTGAAGTACACATAGAATTCTTCAACAGTGCCGTCAATGAGGCCTGCTGGTGATGAGTGTGGATAGCAAGGCTAGCCGAGGAGCCTCTCACACCCAAGGCTGTCATCTGTAGGAGAGGAAGGCTGATACTAGCCAGCAGGGTAGAAACAATTATGAAGAATACAATGGAAAAATAATCTGTCTAATCTGTGTTCTGAACAGAGAGCTAAAGAGAGAAACAGAGTCTATTCACAAGAGACAAAAGACAGAGAAACCCTAACCTTTAACCCCCATCAAGCTGAGTTAGCTGTTCATAGTCCCATTTAGACAGGGTAAAAAAATCATCCAACTGTCATTCCCCTTCTTGTACTTCACAAAAATTACCTAGTCAGGGTATAAAATATGACGAAATAACATTTCTAAGGGGGACGAGTCGACTTTGACTAAATCGTATTGGCTTATTGATTTCAGAACCACCAACTGCCAATGATATAAAGCTTGTAGGTATCATCGTCCTTGAAACTTGAAAGGCTCAGAATTTCTACTTCTGGATGATCAGACACAAAGTCGGGAGAGACCAGGAGTCGGGTGACGGGGATGGCAGAGTATCCATGCTATCTCTTAGGCTCCAGGCTACCAGTCCGTGTCCTTGTCATGTTTTATTCATCCCCCAACGTATTATGGTGTCTTCCGACTGAAACAGAGATCCAAATCTGCTCCAGCAGAAATATTTAATATCACACCTACTTTCCTCCATCTGCTTAGACACATAAAGAGAGGGTAAGAGAGAGGGGGAGGGACAGAGCTGGGAGGAAGGGAGAAAGAGAGAAACAGAGAGAAACAGACAGAGGCAGAGAGAACAGGAATGAGAGAGAGAGCGAGAGAGAGAGAGAGAGAGTAGAGCGAGAGCGAGAGAGAGTAGAGCGAGAGCGAGAGAGAGTAGAGAGAGAGAGAGCGAAAGGAGAGAGGGATAGGCTTCCCAGGCATCTTCAGAAGACAGCCATTCTGGATTATTAAAAATGAAGCTTTCAAAGAGTTCTCTGCTTGAAAAAGTTGCATGCATCAATTATCTGGCAGAGAGTTAGAGCAGCAGTGTGTGATGGAGAGTGACTTGGAGCGGCTTGTCACATTGCTGAACACAGCAGAGTTACAGAAAGGTCCTCGGCTAGCTGTGACATTTGAAGCTGGTGGATTGTAAAAACTCCCAGTGTGTTTGTCAGAAAATAACAAAAAAGACCACGCTGACTGGTTCCCAGCCCCCCAAGGCCTCTAGGCACAACATTCTGCCTGTCTCAATGTCATTCAGTAATAGGGCACAGAGATCTCTATTGCTATTTGCCATGTCTGAATAACTGTGCCGTCTGAAATAATCAATAGCGTTTTCACCACCATTACACTGTTTATGAGAAAGATAAAAAGGCAGTCGGTCAAAACGATAAGCTATAAACAACCCGGCTGGGACAGAGTCGGAGAGAGAAAGTAATCCAAGTCCAAATCGAAACCAGGAAGTTAGGGGAAATAACTTCCAACAAATCTCTCTTAAACTTCCTGTAACTACAATAAATGTCTCACTTGAAGTTTTACGGTTGTGAACATTTCAAAATGATTATCCTCTCATTTATCTTCCATTTCTATGTTTGAAAAAAATCCATGTTAGCCATCCAGGGTTGTTAAATGTTTTAATAGCATGACTAGTGGGGTGAAAAAAAGGGCCTCCTCATGAATGTATGTGTGATTCTGTGTGCCAGTCCTATCAACTGTCTGCTCTACAAAGCCAGTGGACCTGAGATCCCTACATCACCACGACACTGGCGGCAGGCGGCCAGCTCTCTGCTCGTCACCCCACAGAGCTGAGCTACACCCAACAGCCACCACAGTGATGAACACAATGACATAATAGGGATTCGCACAGGAACTGCCAGGCTTTGATGTAACTGTGACTATTTCTACTGCTACTATTAGGGTGACGACTATAACTACTAATAGTACTACTTATACCTTGGTTCAAATATACTTTTTTTTTTACGTAGCTATCTGAAAATAATGTGCTGTACTACATTGACTAATACTGTAGTACTGTAACTATTAGCCTATAACTATGACTACTATTATTAGCAATCATCATCACAATGATATCAATAATACATATATGAATATTGAACAAAACATATGAATATGGATGCTATACCACACTGTTGTTCGCTGTTAAATAGAGACAGGATAAAACACATGCGAAGCATGTGATTTCTTCTCAGTGATAAAGATGCATCTCCCACCCCCTGCAGTTAGACTCAATGTGAGGTACAGTTCAATGCTTCAACCCTCACACATGCTACACACCCCTCAACACACACACACACACACACACACACACACACACACACACACACACACACACACACACACACACACACACACACACACACACACACACACACACACACACACACACACACACACACACACACACACACACACACACACACACACACACACACACACTTGCGCAAACACACACATATACTCTCTCTCAAACACACACACACACACCCAGACACATAAACACATAGCCCCCTCCCCCCACACACTCTCTCTAACACACTCTCAATCTCTCTCTGTCTGTCTCTCTCTAGAAGTGACAGAAGAAGTGGCGTACCTTTGTTCATGTCAATCAGCTGCTTCTTCTTCTGCTGGCGCTCCTGCTTCTCATGCTCCGCTTTCTCCTTGGCCAGTCGGGCTCTCTTGATCTTCTCCTCCATCTCCCTCTTCTTGTGGTTGTCCTTCACGGCTTCCTGTAGAGGGAATGGACTCACAGGCATGAGGACACATGTTCTACTATAGAAGGTAACTACATACAGTGTCTTGTCTTGAGACTCTTATTGCTTCTCCATTGTCTTGTTTGTATGCCTGACTAATGTCGATGACCTAAGAGTGCATATTGCACAGACACAGTGTGGAGTGTATTGTGAGTCTTCACGACATAGATGGTGGGGAACAGAGTGTGGCACTGCAGTGAACCAATGCAGGAGAGAGAGAGAGAAGAGAAAGAAGAGAGATATCACTCTGCCCTCTTCACTGGCGAGAATGTCACCAAGGTGTCAGGGAAGGGAAGGAGTGAGGAGGAAACAGAAAACAGTGGGGGGTATCTCCTGTTGCACAGGGCTGTTCTGACACCAGGGGAGAGAAAGGGGGGAAGAAGACACTACCACACGAGCTTTGGAGCCCACAAAGGTTCTCTCACCCCAGGCATGTGGCGCAGGCATGACATACCTCTTCCTGGAATGTGTGTGAGTGTGCGTGACTGGGTGCATGTGTAAATGTGCATGCATGTATGTGACTGTTCAGACATTTGTGGATTTGCAAGTGTGTGTTTGTGCATGTCTGCTTGCAAGTGTGTGTGAGTGCCTTCTTGCGTCCCTTGTCCTCCTCTGTGGTCTGATATAATGAACGTTGACAGACAAACATCCCCTCCCCGACTAAGACTCAGGTATTAGGGTGATTGTGTGGAAGGAACAAGTAGCTCATCATGCCTGTCAAAAGTGGGGCCTTGGCTCCCAAGTCCAAGGACAAGAGCCCCCACTGTCACTGTCTCCTTGTGAGATGACAATGATGAAGAGACAGAGAGTGAGGGGGCGGGGGGTGGAGAGAGAGAAGGAGGAGAACAAGTCACACACAGGCAAAGAAAGAATGAGAAAGAGAGAGAGACACAGAAAGAGAGAGAGACACAGAGAGAGACAGAGAGAGAGACAGAGAGAGAGACAGAGAGAGCGAGAGAGACAGAGAGAGAGAGAGAGAGAGAGAGACAGAGAGAGAGAGACAGAGAGAGAGGGCGAGAGAGACAGAGACAGAGACAGAGACAGAGAGACAGAGACAGAGAGACAGAGAGACAGAGAGACAGAGAGAGAGAGAGAGAGATAGATAGATAGATAGATAGATAGAGAGACGGAGAGAGAAAGTGAGAGAGACAGAGAGAAAGTGAGAGAGACAGAGAAAGAGAGAGACGGAGAGAGAGAGAGAGAGAGAGAGAGAGAGAGAGAGAGAGAGAGAGAGAGAGAGAGAGAGAGAGAGAGAGAGAGGGGGCAGGGGGGTGGAGAAAGAGAAGGAGGAGAAAAACTCACAAAGGCAAAGATAAAGAGATACATATAGAAGGAATAATGGAGAGGGAGAGTGACAGAGTGAGACACCTTCCTGGACAAAACGTTCCACTGTAATAGTGAAGGTGTAAACTTGGCAGTAGAAAATCTTAACAGTATATTTGACCTCTCAGCTTCCCTATAAAATCTAAAAATAGAATCTCAAATAGAAAAAAAATCTCAAAGAAAATGAACAACGACAAATGGTTTGATGAAGAATGCAAAAATCTAAGAAAGAAATTGAGAAACCTGTCCAACCAAAAACATAGAGACCCGGAAAACATGAGTCTACGCCTTCACTATGGTGAATCACTAAAACTATACAGAAATACTCAACGCAAAAGAAGGAACAGCACGTCAGAAATCAGCTCAGTGTAATTGAAGAATTCATTGACGCTAACCACTTCTGGAAAAATTGGAAAACACTAAAACAACAACACAAAGAATTATCTATCTAAAATGGAGATGTATGGGTAAACCCCTTCCCCGATCTGTTTGACTCCACAACAAAGAACAAACAGCAAAAACATATACATAGTCAATTACAAATCTTAGAATCAACTATTAAAGACTACCAGAACCCACTGGATTCTCGAATTACCTTGAATGAACTACTGGACAAAAAAAAAAAACCTCCATGTCCGTTCTGATCTTAGTTCTTTTGTAATTTCTTTGTTTTATGGTCAGGGCGTGAGTTGGGTGGGATATCTATGTTTATTTTTCTATGTTTTGATTTTTAGTTTGGCCTGATATGGTTCTCAATCAGAGGCAGGTGTTAGTCATTGTCTCTGATTGGGAACCATATTTAGGGAGCTTGTTTTCTATTGTGTTTTGTGGGTGGTTGTCTTCCGTGTCTGTGTGTTCCACACGGAACTGTTTCAGTTTGTTATTTCACGTGGCGTTTATTGTTTTGTTTCTGTGTTCGTTTGTTTCAATAAAATATATTATGGACACATACCACGCTGCGCATTGGTCCGACATTTCTTACTCCTCCTCAAATGAGGAGGAGGACAGCCGTTACAGAACCACCCACCAACAAAGGACCAAGCAGCGTGGTACCGGGAAAAAGCAGCAGCAGCAGCGATCGCAGGACTCTTGGACATGGGAGGAGATTCTGGAGGGTAAGGGACCCTGGGCACAGGCTGGAGAGTATCGCCGCCCAAAGGCTGAGCTGGAGGCAGCGAAAGCGGAGAGGCGGTGGTATGAGGAGGCTGCACGTAACGCGGCTGGAAGCCAGAGAGGCAGCCTCAAAAATGTATTGGGGGTGGCACACAGGGGGTGTGGCTAAGCCAGGTAGGAGACCTGAGCCAACTCCCCGTGTTTACTTTGGAGAGAGTGGGACCGGGCAGGCACCGTGTTATGCCGTGAGGCGCACGGTGTCCCCGGTGAGCAGGCATAGCCCGGTGTGGTACATAGCAGCGCCTCGTATCGGCCGGGCTAGAGTGGGCATCGAGCCAGGTGCCATGAAGCCGGCTCAACGCATCTGGTCTCCAGTGCGTCTCCTCGGGCCGGGGTACATGGCACCAGCCCTACGCATGGTGTCCCCGGTTCGCCAGCACAGCTTGGCTACGGGGAGCATTCAGCCAGGTAGGGTTGGGTAGGTTCGGTGCTCAAGACCTGCAGTGCGCCTCCATGGTCCGGTCTATCCGGTGCCACCTCCACACACCAGCCCTCTGATGGCAGCCACCCGCACCAGGTTGTCTCTCTGTCTCCTCACTACAGGTGCTCCCGCCTGCTCAGCGCTGCCAGAGTCTCCCGCCTGTCCAGCGCCGCCAGAGTCTCCCGTTTATCCAGCGCCGCCAGGGTCTCCCGTCTGTCCAGCGCCGTCTGAGCCGTCCGTCTGTCCAGCGCCGTCTGAGCCGCCCGTCCGTCTGTCCTGAGCCGTCCGTCTGTCAGGAGCCGCCAGAGCCGTCCGTCAGTCAGGAGCCGCCAGAGCCGCCCGTCTGTCCTGAGCCGTCAGAGCCGCCCGTCTGTCAGGAGCCGCCAGAGCCGTCCGTCAGTCAGGAGCCGCCAGAGCCGTCCGTCAGTCAGGAGCCGCCAGAGCCGTCCGTCAGTCGCCGCCAGAGCCGTCTGTCAGTCAGGAGCCGCCAGAGCCGTCCGTCAGTCAGGAGCCGCCAGAGCCGTCCGTCAGTCAGGAGCCGCCAGAGCCGTCCGTCAGTCAGGAGCCGCCAGAGCCGTCCGTCAGTCAGGAGCCGCCAGAGCCGTCCGTCAGTCGCCGCCCGAGCCGTCCGTCAGTCGCCGCCAGAGCCGTCCGTCAGTTGCCGCCAGAGCCGTCCGTCAGTCGCCGCCAGAGCCGTCCGTCAGTCGCCACCAGAGCCGTCAGTCAGGAGCCGCCAGAGACAGATATTTGGTCCTGAACAGAGAGTACACAGTGGCAGAATACCTGACCACTGTGACTGACCCAAACTTAAGGAAAGCTTTGACTATGTACAAACTCAGTGAGCATAGCCTTGCTATTAAGAAAGGCCGCCGTAGGCAGACCTGGCTCTCAAGAGAAGACAGGCTATGTGCACACTGCCCACAAAATGAGGTGGAAACTGAGCTGCACTTCCTAACCACCTGCCCAATGTATGACCATATTGGACACATATTTCCCCCAGATTATACAGACCCACAAAGAATTAGAAAGCAAACCCAATTTTGATATACCCCCATATCTAATGGGTGAAATACCACTGTGTGCCATCACAGCAGCAAGATTTGTGACCTGTTGTCACAAGAAAATGTCAACCAGTGAAAAACAAACACCATTGTAAATACAACCCATATTTATGCTTATTTATTTTCCCTTTTGTACTTTAACCATTTGTACATGAGTGTAATGTTTACTGTTCATTTTTATTGTTTATTTCACTTTTGTATATTATCTACTCCACTTCCTTTGGCAATGTTAACATATGTTTCCCATGCCAATAAAGACCTTAAATTGAAATGAAAATTGAATTGAATGGAGAGAGAGGGGAGTAGATAGAGAGGGCAAGGTAGAGAGGGAGAGAGAGAGAGATAGCGAGAGACAGGGTAATTGTGTTTAGAGAGAGTTAGAGAGGAAAAAATCCTAACTTAAAACTCTCTGTGTAATATTGGAACATCGCAGCCGCTTTTTATCTCCATATCAAATCCTTTCTAGGTATCAATTAAGTACCTTACTGGGATTGTTTTACATTAAAATGGTCAAAAAGAAAGAAAAAAAGCTTCTTAACAGAGAGCAATTGCTTAAGCAAAGAATTTGCTCAGACTGCCTGGGAGTGGTCTGAGTGGGGAGGGTAAAACTAAAAACTACAGTGTCTATCACATAAACCTGCTGTGTATTCTTAATTCTCACTATCCAAAAGATAATTAGCAAGCTAGCTCATAATGATAACGAGGCATTAAGTGATATCATCTTGCTGTAGAAAATGCATATAAAGAAGTTGCTTCATGTAGATAGCCACTAAGTCCCTTTTTAGGAGGTGACTACTGTATTACTACAGCCGTAGTTACCAGAATGGTCTCATCCATCCCCAAAACGGCTGACTTTGTGCAGCGACACTTTGTCACTCTCCATGGTCCTAAATGGTAATAGGCACTGCTGCTACCGGCACAAGAGGGATCGCGTGTGTGTGGGTGGTGTGTGTGTACATTTTCTTTTACCAGGACCCAATAGGGACAAGGGCTGCAGTGATACTGAGGCCTTCTCTCTGTTCTCTGCTCTGTGTTGTGGAGATGTAGAATTAGGATCGCTCTGACCTCCTCACCTGGCTGGAGAATTTCAGAGACATTTTCTGAACATCCCCTGCACTGAGCATGGGCCAGAAGACATTCCCCTTTCAGGTTCTTCTTCAATTCAATCCAATTCAATAATTCATGACTTGTTTACTGCTCCCCCCTATCAGCTTCTGCTCCTAAACATGCGTTTGCCCAGTCCAGAGACTGTTGGCTTGTCCGTAAATAGAATGCATGTTCAATACATTGCTTCATACCAAGTGGTATATGCTAGTGTGGATATTGGAACAGAGCTGTTTTAATTGCTCCTTTCTGTTGCACCACTGATTTCACACACACACACACACACACACACACACACACACACACACACACACACACACACACACACACACACACACACACACACACACACACACACACAAACAAACACAAACACAAACAAATAGATGTTGTAGATTTGACAAACATGATCACTGTAGCACAACAGAACCTTGGGCTGCCTAAGTGTTTATCAGCCATCTGTTGCTGTACGTGCCAGCTTCTAATGAAATTGTGTCGGGAACTTATGAGGTACAAATACACTAACTTGGTAGTCTTTAAGACACAATACTATATTTTTTCTTTATTGAAGGGTTATCCTGAATAAATTGAAATCCTGTGACCAGTTTAGGTTGAATAATGCCTGCAGTGTGAATATCAGTGACTTAATCACTGAGAGCCAGTGTCTATGCAAATATATATTGGATAAACCTAGTGTGTGTGTGTGTTAGAGGATTACTGTAGCAGCTGCCGAGGAGGAAGAAGCAGTAACAGACAAAGTGTAGTGGGAGGAGAGGCATCATATTACCAGTACCATTATCATCACGATGACTCTTCATACTGTCAGTGTCAGGGCATGAGCATGCTTTTGAGATCGAGCCAATGGCCCTGAAAAGACGGACACACACACACACACACAGAAACACACACTCGGTCACGCAAACATACACACACACACAACGTCACGCAAACACAACGACATGCACACACACACACACTCTGGCCATTATAATTTGATCGCTAAGATTATGTGATGATGCTCCTTCTTGCAACCCCACACACATTAGTCTGGCTTTATTGGTCTTATTCAGTCAATTAACGACTAAGACTGTTAGCTCAACATCCACCTGCCCAGGCTTTGCTAACTTGTTTATACAGAGATCCTCCTCTCTGCTCTGAGTCAGGATTACACACACAGAGCTGGTTGACTGCATTTCACCCCCGACTCCATCTCCAAATATGGCAGCTGCATTGAAATAAAAAAAATGTCAGGGTATTTCCACATATATGGACTTCCTGCGCCAAAATAAAATGATTTTTATTGGCCTCGTCAAGAGTAGAAAAAACCCATGGCTAATGGATTCTCTTATCTGTTGTAGTTAGCTCTATGAGGGCTGTCAGTCATTGCGTTTACTCAAATGCCTCATGTCGGTCGGCGTTGAATTAAGCAGAGGCTTTTTAGTCAAAGCAATTTAGAGGAAAGTAGCATTCCAATCAAGGTCTTTATTATCTGGGATGCCCCTGTGTGTAATGAATGTTTTACAAAGGCCAAACAACGCTCTGTGATACCGCCGAATGAATGTTTAGCCTCAATGACTTGAAGCCCATACCATGAACATTTGCTGTGCATGTTGAATGGGTGTCAGCTTAAAATCAATTGGAAAGTTAAATGAGGTATCTGTTGTGAATATGAATTTCCTTAATGACCCCAACTGCCGACCAGTCACAATATCCTTTTGCTGTATCACTATGGCTGGTTCAGAATGATATATACCCTCAGTGGCTGTAAGGTAAGTGATGGGTGATGCAAGGAACATACCGTTAGCGTAGCCAAAGGATAAATACCCTTCCCAAGACAGATTCACAATATCCCGCTAGGCTGCTACTGGCTAGCCAAGCTTAACATGGTGCAAAGGGTAAGGGCTGTTAGCTAGCATCTATAGTTGCAGAGGAAACGTCTACATTCTTTCAGTTTTACAGGTAGAAAAACAAACAACAACCAGAATGAATGCATCGATCACCACACATTCCTGGAAGTTAGAAGCATTGAAGCATCTGTTAAATGAGTCTTCCGGCAAGAAAGGAAAACCAGACGATTGTTTATTTTATACACTAACAACACCCTCACTCTCTATCCCAACCCTCAACTCAACCCCCCACTTCCCCAGACCTCTCCTACTCCTTGGCATTGAAGTCTAAATCAGTAATAACTTATTCATAAAGAGCTATTTGCTTGAGAGAATAATTAATTTATTAGCGGACGTCTCCTTTTTAGAGGCTGCGCAACAGCAACTCCTTGGGGGAGCGCCGTGTCGAACGCTGGTACTCTTTGATCACGAGAATGAAAGTTAGTTATACATATGGGAGGGAGGGAGGGGTGGGGAGAGAGAGAGGAGAGAGAACAGAGAGAGAAGATACTCAGACAAGAAGACCTTGCCATTCACACTAATAGGTTTGGAAGACTTTGAGCGTATCTTCTGGACATTGTGTCATCATCCTGACACATTACATTTTTGGGGGCACCGGGAGGAGAGGGAGAGATGGAGGGAGAAAATAGTTAAATAAATGTTTAAGAGACTTCTTCCCGGGAGGTAGGGTCTCTGCTTTGTTCATCACCGTTTGAGTTTGTCTTGGTCCACAAATATCCCTCTTGAGCATTCTGGGCTTTTAATTTTTATGATGAATGTGTTTTCTGACATTTTATTTTAGATTCACCTCACATTCATTCCAATAAATGTCATATCTGTGTTTTTGAATAAACTGGAAAGATGTTACTGTTGTATCATTTACTCTGTACTACTTTCCTGGATACTTTCCTTGAGGTTTTGTGTTTATATACTGATGTCAACTGATCATGGTTTAGTTTTACTCCCTTGATAATCTAAATATATCCAAAGCAAGCAGTTTCTGTGTTCTTAAATTGAATTGAAATTAACAATACATGACTTTTGAGTGTTCTCAAAAAAAGATTGTCCCAGGAAATGTACTCATACACATGATTTAGTTTATAACTGGGTCATTATAAGTAATTTGTCTCAATGTGGTCCTACTGTACATGACTTTGAATACCTTTCCTGGAACAACCATTTCTGAGAACAGAAAATGTAATAAAGTATTGTTCATTTCCAAAGAAACATATATACACTGCGTTGACAAAAGTATGTGGACACCTGCTCGTCGAACATCTCATTCCAAAATCATGGGCATTAATATGGAACTGGTCCTCCTTTGCTGCTATAACAGCCTCCACTCTTCTGGGAAGTCTTTCCATTAGATATTGGAACATTGCTGAGGGGACTTGCTTCCATTCAGCCACAAGAGCATTAGTGAGGTCGCACTGATGTTAGGTGATTTAAGACTGGCTCGCAATCAGAGTTCCAATTCATCCCAAAGGTTTTGGATGGGGTTGAGTTCAGGGCTCTGTACAGGCCAGTCAAGTTCTTCCTCACCGATCTCGACAAACCATTTTCTGTACGTACCTGGCTTTGTGCACGGGGGCATTGTCATGTTGAAACAGGAAAGGGCCTTCAAACTGTAACTAAGGGGCCTAGCCCAAACCATGAAAAACAGCCCCAGACCATTATTCCTCCTCCACCAAACGTGGCACTATGCATTCAGGCAGGTAGCCTTCACCTGATATCCTCCAAACCCAGATTTGTCCGTCAGACTGCCAGATGGTAAGGCGTGGTTCATCACTCCAGAGAACATGTATCCACTGCTCCAGAGTCCAATGGCGGTGAGCTTTACACCACTCCAGCCCAACGCTTGGCATTGTGCATGGTGATCTGAGGCTAGTGTGCGACTTCTCGGCCATGGAAACCCATTTCATAAAACTCCCGATGAACAATTCTTGTGCTGATGTTGCTTCCAGAGGCAGTTTGGAACTCTGCAGTGTTGCATCTGAGGACAGACAATATTTTACGCTCTACACGCTTCAGCACTCGGCGGTCCCATTCTGTGTCCTACCACTTGGCGGCTGAGCCGTTGTTGCACCTAGACGTTTCCACTTCACAATAACAGCACATACAGTTGATCAGAGCAACTCTAGCAGGACAGACATTTGACAAACTGACTTGTTAGAAAAGTTGCATCCTATGACGGTGCCATGTTGAAAGTCACTGAGATTTTCAGTAAGGCCATTCTACTAGCAATGTTGGGCTATGGAGATTGCATGGCTGTGTGCTCGATGTTATACACCTGTCAGCAACAGATGTGGCTGAAATAGCCGAATTTGAAGGGGTGTCCACATACTTTTGTATATATAGTGTATTTATATTATCAAGGTGGTAAAACCCTATTGCCACGATATAATTCTTATTATATCATTGTATTCAGAGAAACCCGGATACTACTAACTAGCTCCTTGAAAACAGTGGGAGGTAATATATCTATTACACTTATGCAGAAATAATGTTTAGAATAGGAAGAGCCAGCCTCCACGGCTCCAAGCTCTTCAGAGTTTCAATAAGCCCAGACCTCAACAGACTTACCCCACCCCTCTACCTGCTTAAGACCTGCTTGACTCTTTGAAGCACCGAAGGCGGAGGTACTGTCTTTTCTTTCCGTGTCCATTTAAAGGGGATAAGAAGCTTCCAAAGTCTCTTTTATCAGTATGGAACTTACACGCTTCCATGATACATTATACATTCAGGCACAGGCTGCGTACCAAATGGTGCCATGGTCAAAAGTAGTGCACTATGAAAGGCATGGGGTTTCATTTGGGAAGCATCTACAGTTTATGTATGCTTTAATCTGTCCTATAAGCCCGCCCCTGTGTCATCAGGCTCCCAGGTCTGTCAGGCAAATGTATTTGTCAACTCTGGATGAAATAAGTTAATTCACCACCTAGTCTAAAAATGGGACCAACTTTCTTAGTTCTGAGATAGTAAAATGCATGAGCCAAGAATTTAATGGCATGAGATAGAAGTATGAAAGGATTGAGTGAAGCTTTCCTCCACTGCTGTTGGTATTTTTTTTACATATTTCTTTAGTGCAGCATTTACCTGTGCTCTCTCTCAAGGAATAGAGAGACTTGACATGTGCTTCATGTTATGTTACTAAAGTCAATGCTGAGTTAAAGTACAGTAGGACTATGTCTTACTAAAGTCAATGTTGAGTTAAAGAACAGTAGGACTATGTCTTACTAAAGTCAATGTTGAGTTAAAGTACAGTAGGACTATGTCTTACTAAAGTCAATGTTGAGTTAAAGTACAGTAGGACTACGTCTTACTAAAGTCAATGTTGAGTTAAAGTACAGTAGGACTACGTCTTACTAAAGTCAATGTTTTCAGTTAAAGTACAGTAGGACTACGTCTTACTAAAGTCAATGTTGAGTTAAAATACAGTAGGACTATGTCTTACTAAAGTCAATGTTGAGTTAAAGTACAGTAGAACTACGTCTTACTGAAGTCAATGTTGAGTTAAAGTACAGTAGGACTATGTCTTACTAAAGTCAATGTTGAGTTAAAGTACAGTAGGACTACGTCTTACTAAAGTCAATGTTGAGTTAAAATACAGTAGGACTATGTCTTACTAAAGTCAATGTTGAGTTAAAGTACAGTAGGACTATGTCTTACTAAAGTCATTGGTGAGTTAAAAGACAGTAGGACTATGTCTTACTAAAGTCAATGTTGAGTTAAAGTACAGTAGGACTATGTCTTACTAAAGTCATTGTTGAGTTAAAGTACAGTAGGACTACAACTTACTAAAGTCAATGTTGAGTTAAAGTACAGTAGGACTACGTCTTACTAAAGTCAATGTTGAGTTAAAGTACAGTAGGACTACAACTTACTAAAGTCAATGTTGAGTTAAAGTACAGTAGGACTACGTCTTACTAAAGTCAATGTTGAGTTAAAGTACAGTAGAACTACGTCTTACTAAAGTCAATGTTGAGTTAAAGTACAGTAGGACTACAACTTACTAAAGTCAATGCTGAGTTAAAGTACAGTAGGACTACGTCTTACTAAAGTCAATGTTGAGTTAAAATACAGTAGGACTACGTCTTACTAAAGTCAATGTTGAGTTAAAGTACAGTAGGACTATGTCTTACTAAAGTCAATGTTGAGTTAAAGTACAGTAGGACTACAACTTACTAAAGTCAATGTTGAGTTAAAGTACAGTAGGACTATGTCTTACTAAAGTCAATGTTGAGTTAAAGTACAGTAGGACTATGTCTTACTAAAGTCAATGTTGAGTTAAAATACAGTAGGACTATGTCTTACTAAAGTCAATGTTGAGTTAAAATACAGTAGGACTATGTCTTACTAAAGTCAATGTTGAGTTAAAGTACAGTAGGACTATGTCTTACTAAAGTCAATGTTGAGTTAAAGTACAGTAGGACTATGTCTTACTAAAGTCAATGTTGAGTTAAAGTACAGTAGGACTATGTCTTACTAAAGTCAATGTTGAGTTAAAGTACAGTAGGACTACGTCTTACTAAAGTCAATGTTGAGTTAAAATACAGTAGGACTATGTCTTACTAAAGTCAATGTTGAGTTAAAGTACAGTAGAACTACGTCTTACTAAAGTCAATGTTGAGTTAAAGTACAGTAGGACTACAACTTACTAAAGTCAATGTTGAGTTAAAGTACAGTAGGACTGCGTCTTACTAAAGTCAATGTTGAGTTAAAATACAGTAGGACTATGTCTTACTAAAGTCAATGTTGAGTTAAAGTACAGTAGGACTATGTCTTACTAAAGTCATTGGTGAGTTAAAAGACAGTAGGACTATGTCTTACTAAAGTCAATGTTGAGTTAAAGTACAGTAGGACTATGTCTTACTAAAGTCAATGTTGAGTTAAAGTACAGTAGGACTACAACTTACTAAAGTCAATGTTGAGTTAAAGTACAGTAGGACTACGTCTTACTAAAGTCAATGTTGAGTTAAAGTACAGTAGAACTACGTCTTACTAAAGTCAATGTTGAGTTAAAGTACAGTAGAACTACAACTTACTAAAGTCAATGCTGAGTTAAAGTACAGTAGGACTACGTCTTACTAAAGTCAATGTTGAGTTAAAATACAGTAGGACTATGTCTTACTAAAGTCAATGTTGAGTTAAAGTACAGTAGGACTATGTCTTACTAAAGTCAATGTAGGACTATGTCTTACTAAAGTCAATGTTGAGTTAAAGTACAGTAGGACTACAACTTACTAAAGTCAATGTTGAGTTAAAGTACAGTAGGACTATGTCTTACTAAAGTCAATGTTGAGTTAAAATACAGTAGGACTATGTCTTACTAAAGTCAATGTTGAGTTAAAATACAGTAGGACTATGTCTTACTAAAGTCAATGTTGAGTTAAAGTACAGTAGGACTATGTCTTACTAAAGTCAATGTTGAGTTAAAGTACAGTAGGACTATGTCTTACTAAAGTCAATGTTGAGTTAAAGTACAGTAGGACTATGTCTTACTAAAGTCAATGTTGAGGTAAAGTACAGTAGGACTACGTCTTACTAAAGTCAATGTTGAGTTAAAGTACAGTAGGACTACGTCTTACTAAAGTCAATGTTGAGTTAAAGTACAGTAGGACTACGTCTTACTAAAGTCAATGTTGAGTTAAAGTACAGTAGGACTACGTCTTACTAAAGTCAATGTTGAGTTAAAGTACAGTAGAACTACGTCTTACTAAAGTCAATGTTGAGTTAAAGTTCAGTAGAACTACAACTTACTAAAGTCAATGCTGAGTTAAAGTACAGTAGGACTACGTCTTACTAAAGTCAATGTTGAGTTAAAATACAGTAGGACTACGTCTTACTAAAGTCAATGTTGAGTTAAAGTACAGTAGGACTATGTCTTACTAAAGTCAATGTTGAGTTAAAGTACAGTAGGACTACAACTTACTAAAGTCAATGTTGAGTTAAAGTACAGTAGGACTACGTCTTACTAAAGTCAATGTTGAGTTAAAGTACAGTAGGACTATGTCTTACTAAAGTCAATGTTGAGTTAAAATACAGTAGGACTATGTCTTACTAAAGTCAATGTTGAGTTAAAATACAGTAGGACTATGTCTTACTAAAGTCAATGTTGAGTTAAAATACAGTAGGACTATGTCTTACTAAAGTCAATGTTGAGTTAAAGTACAGTAGGACTATGTCTTACTAAAGTCAATGTTGAGTTAAAGTACAGTAGGACTATGTCTTACTAAAGTCAATGTTGAGTTAAAGTACAGTAGGACTATGTCTTACTAAAGTCAATGTTGAGTTAAAGTACAGTAGGACTACGTCTTACTAAAGTCAATGTTGAGTTAAAGTACAGTAGGACTATGTCTTACTAAAGTCAATGTTGAGTTAAAGTACAGTAGAACTATGTCTTACTAAAGTCAATGTTGAGTTAAAATACAGTAGGACTATGTCTTACTAAAGTCAATGTTGAGTTAAAATACAGTAGGACTATGTCTTACTAAAGTCAATGTTGAGTTAAAGTACAGTAGGGCTATGTCTTACTAAAGTCAATGTTGAGTTAAAGTACAGTAGGACTATGTCTTACTAAAGTCAATGTTGAGTTAAAGTACAGTAGGACTATGTCTTACTAAAGTCAATGTTGAGTTAAAATACAGTAGGACTATGTCTTACTAAAGTCAATGTTGAGTTAAAGTACAGTAGGACTATGTCTTACTAAAGTCAATGTTGAGTTAAAGTACAGTAGGACTACAACTTACTAAAGTCAATGTTGAGTTAAAGTACAGTAGGACTATGTCTTACTAAAGTCAATGTTTTCAGTTCAAGTACAGTAGGACTACGTCTTACTAAAGTCAATGTTGAGTTAAAATACAGTAGGACTATGTCTTACTAAAGTCAATGTTGAGTTAAAGTACAGTATGACTATGTCTTACTAAAGTCAATGTTGAGTTAAAATACAGTAGGACTATGTCTTACTAAAGTCAATGTTGAGTTAAAGTACAGTAGGACTACGTCTTACTAAAGTCAATGTTGAGTTAAAGTACAGTAGGACTACGTCTTACTAAAGTCAATGTTTTCAGTTAAAGTACAGTAGGACTACGTCTTACTAAAGTCAATGTTGAGTTAAAATACAGTAGGACTATGTCTTACTAAAGTCAATGTTGAGTTAAAGTACAGTAGAACTACGTCTTACTAAAGTCAATGTTGAGTTAAAGTACAGTAGGACTACAACTTACTAAAGTCAATGTTGAGTTAAAGTACAGTAGGACTATGTCTTACTAAAGTCAATGTTGAGTTAAAATACAGTAGGACTATGTCTTACTAAAGTCAATGTTGAGTTAAAGTACAGTATGACTATGTCTTACTAAAGTCAATGTTGAGTTAAAATACAGTAGGACTATGTCTTACTAAAGTCAATGTTGAGTTAAAGTACAGTAGGACTATGTCTTACTAAAGTCAATGTTGAGTTAAAGTACAGTAGGACTACGTCTTACTAAAGTCAATGTTGAGTTAAAGTACAGTAGGACTACGTCTTACTAAAGTCAATGTTGAGTTAAAGTACAGTAGAACTACGTCTTACTAAAGTCAATGTTGAGTTAAAGTACAGTAGAACTACAACTTACTAAAGTCAATGCTGAGTTAAAGTACAGTAGGACTACGTCTTACTAAAGTCAATGTTGAGTTAAAATACAGTAGGACTACGTCTTACTAAAGTCAATGTTGAGTTAAAGTACAGTAGGACTATGTCTTACTAAAGTCAATGTTGAGTTAAAGTACAGTAGGACTATGTCTTACTAAAGTCAATGTTGAGTTAAAGTACAGTAGGACTATGTCTTACTAAAGTCAATGTTGAGTTAAAATACAGTAGGACTATGTCTTACTAAAGTCAATGTTGAGTTAAAATACAGTAGGACTATGTCTTACTAAAGTCAATGTTGAGTTAAAGTACAGTAGGACTACGTCTTACTAAAGTCAATGTTGAGTTAAAGTACAGTAGGACTACGTCTTACTAAAGTCAATGTTGAGTTAAAGTACAGTAGAACTACGTCTTACTAAAGTCAATGTTGAGTTAAAGTTCAGTAGAACTACAACTTACTAAAGTCAATGCTGAGTTAAAGTACAGTAGGACTACGTCTTACTAAAGTCAATGTTGAGTTAAAATACAGTAGGACTACGTCTTACTAAAGTCAATGTTGAGTTAAAGTACAGTAGGACTATGTCTTACTAAAGTCAATGTTGAGTTAAAGTACAGTAGGACTACAACTTACTAAAGTCAATGTTGAGTTAAAGTACAGTAGGACTATGTCTTACTAAAGTCAATGTTGAGTTAAAGTACAGTAGGACTATGTCTTACTAAAGTCAATGTTGAGTTAAAATACAGTAGGACTATGTCTTACTAAAGTCAATGTTGAGTTAAAATACAGTAGGACTATGTCTTACTAAAGTCAATGTTGAGTTAAAGTACAGTAGGACTATGTCTTACTAAAGTCAATGTTGAGTTAAAGTACAGTAGGACTATGTCTTACTAAAGTCAATGTTGAGTTAAAGTACAGTAGGACTATGTCTTACTAAAGTCAATGTTGAGTTAAAGTACAGTAGGACTACGTCTTACTAAAGTCAATGTTGAGTTAAAGTACAGTAGGACTATGTCTTACTAAAGTCAATGTTGAGTTAAAGTACAGTAGGACTATGTCTTACTAAAGTCAATGTTGAGTTAAAATACAGTAGGACTATGTCTTACTAAAGTCAATGTTGAGTTAAAATACAGTAGGACTATGTCTTACTAAAGTCAATGTTGAGTTAAAGTACAGTAGGGCTATGTCTTACTAAAGTCAATGTTGAGTTAAAGTACAGTAGGACTATGTCTTACTAAAGTCAATGTTGAGTTAAAGTACAGTAGGACTATGTCTTACTAAAGTCAATGTTGAGTTAAAATACAGTAGGACTATGTCTTACTAAAGTCAATGTTGAGTTAAAGTACAGTAGGACTATGTCTTACTAAAGTCAATGTTGAGTTAAAGTACAGTAGGACTACAACTTACTAAAGTCAATGTTGAGTTAAAGTACAGTAGGACTATGTCTTACTAAAGTCAATGTTGAGTTAAAGTACAGTAGGACTATGTCTTACTAAAGTCAATGTTGAGTTAAAATACAGTAGGACTATGTCTTACTAAAGTCAATGTTGAGTTAAAATACAGTAGGACTATGTCTTACTAAAGTCAATGTTGAGTTAAAGTACAGTAGGACTATGTCTTACTAAAGTCAATGTTGAGTTAAAGTACAGTAGGACTATGTCTTACTAAAGTCAATGTTGAGTTAAAGTACAGTAGGACTATG
Source organism: Salvelinus fontinalis (assembly GCF_029448725.1). NCBI lineage: Eukaryota > Metazoa > Chordata > Actinopteri > Salmoniformes > Salmonidae > Salvelinus > Salvelinus fontinalis. The sequence continues at coordinate 58,351,805 of NC_074670.1, read as the reverse complement.
TCTTACTAAAGTCAATGTTGAGTTAAAGTACAGTAGGACTACGTCTTACTAAAGTCAATGTTGAGTTAAAATACAGTAGGACTATGTCTTACTAAAGTCAATGTTGAGTTAAAGTACAGTAGAACTACGTCTTACTAAAGTCAATGTTGAGTTAAAGTACAGTAGGACTACAACTTACTAAAGTCAATGTTGAGTTAAAGTACAGTAGGACTGCGTCTTACTAAAGTCAATGTTGAGTTAAAATACAGTAGGACTATGTCTTACTAAAGTCAATGTTGAGTTAAAGTACAGTAGGACTATGTCTTACTAAAGTCATTGGTGAGTTAAAAGACAGTAGGACTATGTCTTACTAAAGTCAATGTTGAGTTAAAGTACAGTAGGACTATGTCTTACTAAAGTCAATGTTGAGTTAAAGTACAGTAGGACTACAACTTACTAAAGTCAATGTTGAGTTAAAGTACAGTAGGACTACGTCTTACTAAAGTCAATGTTGAGTTAAAGTACAGTAGAACTACGTCTTACTAAAGTCAATGTTGAGTTAAAGTACAGTAGAACTACAACTTACTAAAGTCAATGCTGAGTTAAAGTACAGTAGGACTACGTCTTACTAAAGTCAATGTTGAGTTAAAATACAGTAGGACTATGTCTTACTAAAGTCAATGTTGAGTTAAAGTACAGTAGGACTATGTCTTACTAAAGTCAATGTAGGACTATGTCTTACTAAAGTCAATGTTGAGTTAAAGTACAGTAGGACTACAACTTACTAAAGTCAATGTTGAGTTAAAGTACAGTAGGACTATGTCTTACTAAAGTCAATGTTGAGTTAAAATACAGTAGGACTATGTCTTACTAAAGTCAATGTTGAGTTAAAATACAGTAGGACTATGTCTTACTAAAGTCAATGTTGAGTTAAAGTACAGTAGGACTATGTCTTACTAAAGTCAATGTTGAGTTAAAGTACAGTAGGACTATGTCTTACTAAAGTCAATGTTGAGTTAAAGTACAGTAGGACTATGTCTTACTAAAGTCAATGTTGAGGTAAAGTACAGTAGGACTACGTCTTACTAAAGTCAATGTTGAGTTAAAGTACAGTAGGACTACGTCTTACTAAAGTCAATGTTGAGTTAAAGTACAGTAGGACTACGTCTTACTAAAGTCAATGTTGAGTTAAAGTACAGTAGGACTACGTCTTACTAAAGTCAATGTTGAGTTAAAGTACAGTAGAACTACGTCTTACTAAAGTCAATGTTGAGTTAAAGTTCAGTAGAACTACAACTTACTAAAGTCAATGCTGAGTTAAAGTACAGTAGGACTACGTCTTACTAAAGTCAATGTTGAGTTAAAATACAGTAGGACTACGTCTTACTAAAGTCAATGTTGAGTTAAAGTACAGTAGGACTATGTCTTACTAAAGTCAATGTTGAGTTAAAGTACAGTAGGACTACAACTTACTAAAGTCAATGTTGAGTTAAAGTACAGTAGGACTACGTCTTACTAAAGTCAATGTTGAGTTAAAGTACAGTAGGACTATGTCTTACTAAAGTCAATGTTGAGTTAAAATACAGTAGGACTATGTCTTACTAAAGTCAATGTTGAGTTAAAATACAGTAGGACTATGTCTTACTAAAGTCAATGTTGAGTTAAAATACAGTAGGACTATGTCTTACTAAAGTCAATGTTGAGTTAAAGTACAGTAGGACTATGTCTTACTAAAGTCAATGTTGAGTTAAAGTACAGTAGGACTATGTCTTACTAAAGTCAATGTTGAGTTAAAGTACAGTAGGACTATGTCTTACTAAAGTCAATGTTGAGTTAAAGTACAGTAGGACTACGTCTTACTAAAGTCAATGTTGAGTTAAAGTACAGTAGGACTATGTCTTACTAAAGTCAATGTTGAGTTAAAGTACAGTAGAACTATGTCTTACTAAAGTCAATGTTGAGTTAAAATACAGTAGGACTATGTCTTACTAAAGTCAATGTTGAGTTAAAATACAGTAGGACTATGTCTTACTAAAGTCAATGTTGAGTTAAAGTACAGTAGGGCTATGTCTTACTAAAGTCAATGTTGAGTTAAAGTACAGTAGGACTATGTCTTACTAAAGTCAATGTTGAGTTAAAGTACAGTAGGACTATGTCTTACTAAAGTCAATGTTGAGTTAAAATACAGTAGGACTATGTCTTACTAAAGTCAATGTTGAGTTAAAGTACAGTAGGACTATGTCTTACTAAAGTCAATGTTGAGTTAAAGTACAGTAGGACTACAACTTACTAAAGTCAATGTTGAGTTAAAGTACAGTAGGACTATGTCTTACTAAAGTCAATGTTTTCAGTTCAAGTACAGTAGGACTACGTCTTACTAAAGTCAATGTTGAGTTAAAATACAGTAGGACTATGTCTTACTAAAGTCAATGTTGAGTTAAAGTACAGTATGACTATGTCTTACTAAAGTCAATGTTGAGTTAAAATACAGTAGGACTATGTCTTACTAAAGTCAATGTTGAGTTAAAGTACAGTAGGACTACGTCTTACTAAAGTCAATGTTGAGTTAAAGTACAGTAGGACTACGTCTTACTAAAGTCAATGTTTTCAGTTAAAGTACAGTAGGACTACGTCTTACTAAAGTCAATGTTGAGTTAAAATACAGTAGGACTATGTCTTACTAAAGTCAATGTTGAGTTAAAGTACAGTAGAACTACGTCTTACTAAAGTCAATGTTGAGTTAAAGTACAGTAGGACTACAACTTACTAAAGTCAATGTTGAGTTAAAGTACAGTAGGACTATGTCTTACTAAAGTCAATGTTGAGTTAAAATACAGTAGGACTATGTCTTACTAAAGTCAATGTTGAGTTAAAGTACAGTATGACTATGTCTTACTAAAGTCAATGTTGAGTTAAAATACAGTAGGACTATGTCTTACTAAAGTCAATGTTGAGTTAAAGTACAGTAGGACTATGTCTTACTAAAGTCAATGTTGAGTTAAAGTACAGTAGGACTACGTCTTACTAAAGTCAATGTTGAGTTAAAGTACAGTAGGACTACGTCTTACTAAAGTCAATGTTGAGTTAAAGTACAGTAGAACTACGTCTTACTAAAGTCAATGTTGAGTTAAAGTACAGTAGAACTACAACTTACTAAAGTCAATGCTGAGTTAAAGTACAGTAGGACTACGTCTTACTAAAGTCAATGTTGAGTTAAAATACAGTAGGACTACGTCTTACTAAAGTCAATGTTGAGTTAAAGTACAGTAGGACTATGTCTTACTAAAGTCAATGTTGAGTTAAAGTACAGTAGGACTATGTCTTACTAAAGTCAATGTTGAGTTAAAGTACAGTAGGACTATGTCTTACTAAAGTCAATGTTGAGTTAAAATACAGTAGGACTATGTCTTACTAAAGTCAATGTTGAGTTAAAATACAGTAGGACTATGTCTTACTAAAGTCAATGTTGAGTTAAAGTACAGTAGGACTACGTCTTACTAAAGTCAATGTTGAGTTAAAGTACAGTAGGACTACGTCTTACTAAAGTCAATGTTGAGTTAAAGTACAGTAGAACTACGTCTTACTAAAGTCAATGTTGAGTTAAAGTTCAGTAGAACTACAACTTACTAAAGTCAATGCTGAGTTAAAGTACAGTAGGACTACGTCTTACTAAAGTCAATGTTGAGTTAAAATACAGTAGGACTACGTCTTACTAAAGTCAATGTTGAGTTAAAGTACAGTAGGACTATGTCTTACTAAAGTCAATGTTGAGTTAAAGTACAGTAGGACTACAACTTACTAAAGTCAATGTTGAGTTAAAGTACAGTAGGACTATGTCTTACTAAAGTCAATGTTGAGTTAAAGTACAGTAGGACTATGTCTTACTAAAGTCAATGTTGAGTTAAAATACAGTAGGACTATGTCTTACTAAAGTCAATGTTGAGTTAAAATACAGTAGGACTATGTCTTACTAAAGTCAATGTTGAGTTAAAGTACAGTAGGACTATGTCTTACTAAAGTCAATGTTGAGTTAAAGTACAGTAGGACTATGTCTTACTAAAGTCAATGTTGAGTTAAAGTACAGTAGGACTATGTCTTACTAAAGTCAATGTTGAGTTAAAGTACAGTAGGACTACGTCTTACTAAAGTCAATGTTGAGTTAAAGTACAGTAGGACTACGTCTTACTAAAGTCAATGTTGAGTTAAAGTACAGTAGGACTATGTCTTACTAAAGTCAATGTTGAGTTAAAATACAGTAGGACTATGTCTTACTAAAGTCAATGTTGAGTTAAAATACAGTAGGACTATGTCTTACTAAAGTCAATGTTGAGTTAAAGTACAGTAGGGCTATGTCTTACTAAAGTCAATGTTGAGTTAAAGTACAGTAGGACTATGTCTTACTAAAGTCAATGTTGAGTTAAAGTACAGTAGGACTATGTCTTACTAAAGTCAATGTTGAGTTAAAATACAGTAGGACTATGTCTTACTAAAGTCAATGTTGAGTTAAAGTACAGTAGGACTATGTCTTACTAAAGTCAATGTTGAGTTAAAGTACAGTAGGACTACAACTTACTAAAGTCAATGTTGAGTTAAAGTACAGTAGGACTATGTCTTACTAAAGTCAATGTTTTCAGTTCAAGTACAGTAGGACTACGTCTTACTAAAGTCAATGTTGAGTTAAAATACAGTAGGACTATGTCTTACTAAAGTCAATGTTGAGTTAAAGTACAGTATGACTATGTCTTACTAAAGTCAATGTTGAGTTAAAATACAGTAGGACTATGTCTTACTAAAGTCAATGTTGAGTTAAAGTACAGTAGGACTACGTCTTACTAAAGTCAATGTTGAGTTAAAGTACAGTAGGACTACGTCTTACTAAAGTCAATGTTTTCAGTTAAAGTACAGTAGGACTACGTCTTACTAAAGTCAATGTTGAGTTAAAATACAGTAGGACTATGTCTTACTAAAGTCAATGTTGAGTTAAAGTACAGTAGAACTACGTCTTACTAAAGTCAATGTTGAGTTAAAGTACAGTAGGACTACAACTTACTAAAGTCAATGTTGAGTTAAAGTACAGTAGGACTATGTCTTACTAAAGTCAATGTTGAGTTAAAATACAGTAGGACTATGTCTTACTAAAGTCAATGTTGAGTTAAAGTACAGTATGACTATGTCTTACTAAAGTCAATGTTGAGTTAAAATACAGTAGGACTATGTCTTACTAAAGTCAATGTTGAGTTAAAGTACAGTAGGACTATGTCTTACTAAAGTCAATGTTGAGTTAAAGTACAGTAGGACTACGTCTTACTAAAGTCAATGTTGAGTTAAAGTACAGTAGGACTACGTCTTACTAAAGTCAATGTTGAGTTAAAGTACAGTAGAACTACGTCTTACTAAAGTCAATGTTGAGTTAAAGTACAGTAGAACTACAACTTACTAAAGTCAATGCTGAGTTAAAGTACAGTAGGACTACGTCTTACTAAAGTCAATGTTGAGTTAAAATACAGTAGGACTACGTCTTACTAAAGTCAATGTTGAGTTAAAGTACAGTAGGACTATGTCTTACTAAAGTCAATGTTGAGTTAAAGTACAGTAGGACTATGTCTTACTAAAGTCAATGTTGAGTTAAAGTACAGTAGGACTATGTCTTACTAAAGTCAATGTTGAGTTAAAATACAGTAGGACTATGTCTTACTAAAGTCAATGTTGAGTTAAAATACAGTAGGACTATGTCTTACTAAAGTCAATGTTGAGTTAAAGTACAGTAGGACTATGTCTTACTAAAGTCAATGTTGAGTTAAAGTACAGTAGGACTATGTCTTACTAAAGTCAATGTTGAGTTAAAGTACAGTAGGACTATGTCTTACTAAAGTCAATGTTGAGTTAAAGTACAGTAGGACTACGTCTTACTAAAGTCAATGTTGAGTTAAAGTACAGTAGGACTATGTCTTACTAAAGTCAATGTTGAGTTAAAGTACAGTAGGACTATGTCTTACTAAAGTCAATGTTGAGTTAAAATACAGTAGGACTATGTCTTACTAAAGTCAATGTTGAGTTAAAATACAGTAGGACTATGTCTTACTAAAGTCAATGTTGAGTTAAAGTACAGTAGGGCTATGTCTTACTAAAGTCAATGTTGAGTTAAAGTACAGTAGGACTATGTCTTACTAAAGTCAATGTTGAGTTAAAGTACAGTAGGACTATGTCTTACTAAAGTCAATGTTGAGTTAAAATACAGTAGGACTATGTCTTACTAAAGTCAATGTTGAGTTAAAGTACAGTAGGACTATGTCTTACTAAAGTCAATGTTGAGTTAAAGTACAGTAGGACTACAACTTACTAAAGTCAATGTTGAGTTAAAGTACAGTAGGACTATGTCTTACTAAAGTCAATGTTTTCAGTTCAAGTACAGTAGGACTACGTCTTACTAAAGTCAATGTTGAGTTAAAATACAGTAGGACTATGTCTTACTAAAGTCAATGTTGAGTTAAAGTACAGTATGACTATGTCTTACTAAAGTCAATGTTGAGTTAAAATACAGTAGGACTATGTCTTACTAAAGTCAATGTTGAGTTAAAGTACAGTAGGACTATGTCTTACTAAAGTCAATGTTGAGTTAAAGTACAGTAGGACTACAACTTACTAAAGTCAATGTTGAGTTAAAGTACAGTAGGACTATGTCTTACTAAAGTCAATGTTGAGTTAAAGTACAGTAGGACTATGTCTTACTAAAGTCAATGTTGAGTTAAAATACAGTAGGACTATGTCTTACTAAAGTCAATGTTGAGTTAAAGTACAGTAGGACTATGTCTTACTAAAGTCAATGTTGAGTTAAAGTACAGTAGGACTATGTCTTATTAAAGTCAATGTTGAGTTAAAGTACAGTAGGACTATGTCTTACTAAAGTCAATGTTGAGTTAAAATACAGTAGGACTATGTCTTACTAAAGTCAATGTTGAGTTAAAGTACAGTAGGACTATGTCTTACTAAAGTCAATGTTGAGTTAAAGTACAGTAGGACTATGTCTTACTAAAGTCAATGTTGAGTTAAAGTACAGTAGGACTATGTCTTACTAAAGTCAATGTTGAGTTAAAGTACAGTAGGACTATGTCTTACTAAAGTCAATGTTGAGTTAAAGTACAGTAGGACTATGTCTTACTAAAGTCAATGTTGAGTTAAAGTACACAGTAAGTCAATGGGCACTAACATACCTCAGCATCACATAAAGTTGACTCAACAGCAGAGCTGTAAATGAAACATTTTCATTGGTAACACTGGTGCTCCCAACTTAAAGAAAGGAGCACAACAAAATGTAGGAACATCAGAAATAGTCTTATTTCTAAATTGATTGAGATACAGCCCATATTGGGCCTATATGAATTCTAGCTACTTTTGAAGCACATGTTGTGCCATGGAAACAAATATGCAATCCTGTAATGACATGTTTATTATGAGAACCTGAAATGTTGATACAAAAACCTGTCATTGAAATTACAAAGTCATTGGTGGAATATCAGGTTTGTACATTGTGTAAAAGGACTACTGACCTACTGAGATGCAATGCATTGAAACATTACATTAGTACTTTTGAATGTTCTGTCCGTTTAGTGTTCTGAAACAACCAGTAGCGGTGCGTGGTTAAAATCACTGGGGAAGCCCAAAAAACAAGGCATACATGTGTTGTGATAATTGTGCTGTTTTCTCTATAAATCCTGTTCATTCATATGCCTTGCGACTGTGATATATACCCTAAGGCCGAGACAATAAGAAGACACAGTGGAAGAATGAATTCAACCACACCTTTGTTTCATCACAAAACCGGAAAAGCAACTTCTGTTCGGTGAAGTCTACAAAGCATACGGCATGTAACAAATAGTTACATGCAACTGCCGCGCAACTCTCCTGGGACTGCCATACAGGAGAAATATCAGGCCACAGAGAGAAACACGATATTGAACTTCACTAGAATAGTGGTCACCAACCGGTCGATTGCAATCGACTGGTCGATCTCCAAGGCATTCCTAGTTGATCGCCAAACACTTTTGTAAAAACCCAACGATAAAGCATTATGTTCCTACTTTTTTTTTATTCATCTCGGGCTGTTGGAGGTAGGTGCACCCGATTCAAACTGTTGCCTTTTGAACCATTTCATGTATCTGAATGGTCAAACTCTGCCTTCCCGGCGGGCCCTGGAGGACAAATCAAGAGCACTATAGGTCTACCGCTGGCCAATCGAATGGCTCAGATTAACGTGTTTGCAATAACGTAACAGGCATAAAAGAAAGCTACATCTAAGTTGATACTGTGAGATTTCAAAACGTTTAAAACCTTGACTAGAGAGAGACTGTCAACGAATACAGCAAAGAGCTGCTGTTTTTATGAGTGAGTTCATGTTTAATGTTTCACTGTCAACACTTTGTATTCAACCCTTTCATAAGCCCGTACTCTACACAGACTGGTTCGGCATTAGCAATCAGACCTGCAGTAGGCCTACAGTGCATTCGGGAAAGTATTCAGGCCCGCTTGACTTTTTCCACATTTTGTTACGTTATAGCCTTATTCTAAAAATAATTAAATAGAACAAATTCCCCATCAATCTGCACACAATACCTCAATGTTAAAGCGAAAACAGGTTAAAAAAACAAAACAGAAATACCTTATTTACATAAGCATTCTAACCCTTTACTATGAGACTCGAAATTGAGCTCAGGTGCATCCTGTTTCAATTGATCATCCTTGAGATGTTTCTACAACTTGATTGTTGTCCACCTGTGGTAAAATCAATTGATTGGACATGATTTGGAATGGTACACACCTGTCTATATAAGGTCCCACAGTGGACAGTGCATGTCAGAGCAAAAAACAAGCAATGAGGTCGAAGGAATTGTCCGTATAGCCCAGAGAAAGGATTGTGATGAGGCCCAGATCTGGGGAAGGGTACCAAAAAATATCTGCGGCATTGAAAGTCCACCACCAACACAGTGGCCTACATCATTCTTAAATGGAAGATGTTTGGAACCACCAAGACTCTTCCTAGAGCTGGCCGCCCAGTCAAACTGAGCAATCGGGGGAGAAGGGCCTTGGTCAGGGAGGTGACTAAGAACGCGATGGTCACTCTGACAGAGCTCCAGAGTTCCTCTGTGGAGATGGGCAAACCTTCCAGAAGGAAAACCATCTCTGCAGCACTCCACCAATCAGGCCTTTATGGTAGAGTGGCCAGACGAAAGCCACTCCTCAGTAAAAGGCACATAACTGCCCGCTTGGAGTTTGCCAAAAGGCACCTACGGACTCTCAGACCATAATAAACAAGATTATCTGGTCTGATGAAACCAAGATTGAACTCCTTGGCCTGAATGCCAAACGTCACGTCTGGAGGGAACCTGGCACCATCCCTACAGTGAAGCATGGTGGTGGCAGTATCATGCTGCGGAGAAGTTTTTCAGCGACAGGTACTGGGAGACTAGTCAGGATTGAGGGAAAGATGAATGAAGCAAAGTACAGAGAGATCCTTGATGAAATCCTGCTCCAGAGGGCTCAGGACCTCAGACTGGGGCGAAGGTTCACCTTCCAACAGGACACCGACCCTAAGCACACAGCCAAGACAATGCAGGAGTGGCTTCGGGACAAGTCTCTGAATGTCCTTGAGTGGCCCAGCCAGAGCCCAGACTTGAACTCAATCAAACATCTCTGGAGAGACCTGAAAGTAGCTGTGAAGCGACGGTCCCCATCCAACCTGACAGAGCTTGAAAGGATCTGCGGAGAAGAATGGGAGAAACTCCCCAAATACAGATGTACCAAGTTTGTAGTGTCATACCCAAGAAGACTCAAGGCTGTAAACACTGCCAAAGGTGCTTCAACCGGGTCTGAATACTTATATAAAAGTGATATTTCAGTTTGTATTTTTCATACATTTGCAAAAAATCTAATTTAGAATAAGGCTGTAACGTAACAAAATGTTGAAAAAGTTGAGAGGTCTGAATACTTTCCGAATGCACTGTATATGCAAAAAGACCATTGGCATATATGGATTTACTTTGAACTGGACTGTGTTACAGTCGTGAGTAGATGGCCTTGTTTTGAGATCAAAGCGAGAGCTGCATGTAGCTACCTGTGCACATTTTGTTCATATCCCTTGCTAGTTAGTGATTTTTTAGCCCAGTTATAGATAATTTGTTGTTAGGAATAGGGGAGTGATTTTTTCCCACAAGAGTACAAAACATGTACATTTTCTTTGAAAAGCGAGTCAGGTAAAGAGCTTTTTTTTGTCTTAAAGGGGCAGTGTTGTATTTTGAGACAGGCTTGAATAAGCTAAGTAGTCAGTAAAATAATACATTGTATTTTGTAAAGTGGTTGCTTGCATGAAACAACACAACAACATTTTCAGTCACCTTCTTGTCTGAAGGACAAGTGGATAAACAGGTTAATGTCAAGCCCTGCATGTTTTTTTTTCTATATCATGGAATGTAGGCCTACAGTACATTGAACACCACACATTGGTTGCTACCGTAGGCAGAACAATAGAATAGCTATTTCCATGTTAAATGTTATGGAATGCATTTTCTCCATATTTTTTTCAATGTTAGACACTCTGTTAGGCCTACATTCTGATCAAATAGCCACAGTTGCCTACTCTGCTGCTGCTGGAAGTTGCACAGAATTTTCAAAATGTTCTAGTTTTCGCTCAGCAGACCTGAAATTTGCTCAGTGCCGTAAAAAAATTATAGGGGACATTGGTTACATTACCTACATTTTTGAATCACTAAACAACAATTGATTTAGAACCACAGAGAGTTACCGCAAGTCGCAAAGCTAGCTAGCCACTGGAGAACAACAACAACGAGGTGCAACAATTCAAGTTGTTTCTGTCAATGGCGTATGCTCTCGATGCGATTTGAGGGGAGTGACAACAAATCCAAACTGTCATACACTTTTTTTGGGTGCGCCAGGACCATTTATATTTGAGCTCACTCAGTTTAGCTCAACGCTGATTGGCTATTAATTTATCATTTTTTCAATCAAGGGAGGCCAAATGCTCGCTGGCTTTCCTTGCATTCAATGCTACGGGTAGCAACAATGTCATAATCTTTTGGACCAGACAACATCAGATAGAATGCCTACACATACAGAGACACTGTGCAGGGCGCTGTTTCGCTTGCTCAGATGCTTTCTCCTGTGAGAGATGTCGCGAATTTAAGGAAAATGATGAAACACAAAGACAAAAGATAAATGATTTCTTTTTTTTTTTCATGGTAAATTTTTTGGGGAAGCCTGGCTTCCCTTGGCCTCCATGAATACACACCATTGGAAACAATGGACTTTGACGTTAGTAGAGGAACCAGCATATTACTATAGCAGAGGCCCCCATGAATACACGCCATTGGAAACAATGGACTTTGATGTTAGTAGGGGAGCCAGCATATTACTATATCAGAGGCCATAGAAATAACCGGGGAAAGGATGAATGTTTTTGATGAAATCGATTGCCCATTGCCTAATATCAGAATTAAGATGGACCTGCCTATTCATATAGGTATCCGATACTAGAAATAAAAACCCAAATATTTCTTGAGCATCCACATAGGCCTAAATGATCAATGGCTTGCGCTTCACATTTACAACATTGATCATGCAATGGATGCATGCACTGTTGGGAGCTAAATTGGTGGCTATAACCTACCTACTTTGTTGGGTAATAATCACTGTTGAAAAAAAATGGATCATAAACTAATTTACTAGAACATGACAGCCAGCCAAAGGTTAGCTACCTCCTTTTGAACTACTGATTGCTAGTTATTGATTTATTGAAATGACCGTCGTAGTAGTTGAAAGTTGGCTGTGTAGCTTGAAAAGTCAGAGACGAAGGGCGTGCAAGTCTATTACAAGCGGCGCCCGGACCTTCAATCAGGAGAATGGCGCATTTCCATGTCCACCAGCTTTTTACAGTTTCCGTAATCGACATAACTGCATCTAGCTATTCTGCATATAACTGCATCAGTAGCTATCTATCTAGCCAAACTAGCGTGCTTTGTTAAATTTATTAGCAGTAGGACTGCATTTTGAGAGGTGCAAAATGCGTGCACCATAGCCCCGGTGCCCAGTGGTCCCGTCGTGGGCTGCCAACTCCTCTCCGCCTTGTTTGTGCACTGTGCTGACCCTCCAATAATGACATGAATAAGACGTTTTCTAGGCTGAGACTATTTTGTCTAGGGCTCTTTGGAACAATTGTACAGTGAAGACTAATCATTACAACAATTATTATCTGGGTGATTTCTTTTGTCGCATGGTGCTCCCAAGATAAAAAAACAGGTCACATAGCAAAATATTTGGTCACACTTTAGAGCCCTGGTTCCAAGTGTGTGTGTGTGTGTGTTTCATGACCAATCAGGTAAGATAGAGACACATTTGAAGAAGCTATCTTTCAAATAGATTAAGCTACAAAATATTATGACCCCATCACTGAAATATAAGACTCTCAGGAACATGTATGTGTCTTCTGTTTCCTTCTACAATGTCCACAAACCACACAGGATTCATTAGAACAGAGTGGACAAGACCAGGAACTAAATAAGACTTTCGGAAAGACGATCATACAAAATTATAGCCTGATGAACTTCCCAATACCTTCTCCTGATGGTACAAAAGTACTGTCAGACTGATTTGTAATAGACTATCATTACCCCAATTTAAAAAAGTGAACATCACTTTTTCTATACGTTGGGGTTGCAAAAATGTTTTGATATCAAAATGGGGTCGCAGGCAAACAAGTTTGGGAAAGCCTTGTGTACTCTATATTTGCTGTACTCACCACAAAGAGGGTACGGAAGGAGGCCAGGTCACCGAAGAAGTCCTCGACGCAGAGGACGTGGGGGTCGAAGGCGTAGTAGGTGCCCAGGCTCTCGTATAGCTTCTGCATGTTCTTGTGCATGGTGGACAGCTTCTCATATTGCTCCCGTGAATGTTTTGAGAAGCCGTGAGGAAAGGTATAGTCAAGGAAATAACATTTTGTTTGATCAATGGTACTGGTCAGACCTGGGTTTCAAATACCCTAAAAATAGATTAAAATTGTTTATCTGTGTCTGTTTGAGCTTGCCTTGCACAATAAACCAATAAAAAAGTCCCACAACTGTAAACCGCACCCATCTGGCACTCCAGGCAAACGAGACTCGAAATTTCAAAAGTATTTGAAAATATTTTGCAAGTATTTGAACCCAGGTCTGGTACTGGTGCGACAACACGAAAATGATACGACATACTGTAACACTTTGTCACCATGCTGTGTGATGCTACACAACAATAGACAGTCATCATTGAGCTAGTTATCAAACCACCACCTCCTTTCATTCACTTGTTTGTAAACACACCCACCCACACTGAGAACGCAAACCAAAAATGGTGGAAAAAAGCCATGGCTTTTCAGACAGGGAGAGGTCGGAGAAACTAATGTGTGTTTCAATAACCTCTCCAACTCACTTTGGAGTCATTGGCACAGTGGGCTAATAGCGCACAACCCGGGAGTAATGGAAATGTATTTTGTAGTCGGCTGCGACACAGATGGCTGTTGGAATAGCTGATTGCAGTCATTGTTCTATTGTTTCTCCCAACAAGAGCGGGGTCGGTTTGTCTTGAACCGCGGCCCACGCCGCACTATGTAATTTACTGAGCAGATAAAGCACTTTCTACTGGGTGAATGGCTATTGACAGCTGCTGTCCATGCAGTATTATCCCAGAGGACCACATGGAGCCCAGACACTGGTCATAGACTCTGGTTGTTCTGCCACAAACACAGACGGACCCACACACAGTGTGTGACAGTGTGTGTGATGAGGTGAAAAGCACACCTCTATTGAACACACTGTGTAAAACAACTCACAGCAAGCATGGAAAGCCACACACATTCAAGCAGATACACAAAGCAGTGTGACAGGACACACACCACGGTGGTTTTCAACCCAACTCGCCTCAGCCTCAATGTTCAGGTCACTGTCAACAACACACAATCACACTGAGGCTAAATGGACAACACAGCATCAAACACCCCCACTGTTCTATCAATCACGTACATCACGTTCATCTATCTACCTGTATCTTCCGATCTATGCATTTCTGCATCTGTCCATGGCTGTCTATAGGCCTGTGGGCTGGGCTGTGGATCTATGGATGGGCTGGTGGGTATGTGGTCAATCAGGAGTTCTTTTGGGGGATCCTATGGGGGTGTGATGACCGATCTGGGGCCTTGCTACATCTGTGTCCTGGCCGACGTTGGGTCCAGCTGAGCGAGGATGAAAGCAGGGCCGGCAGGAGGCCAGACAAGCTGGATTAGCTCTCAGCGGGTCAGTGTTTACCAGACCTCAACAGCAGCACTGGCAGTGGCCAGCACTACAGCCCACACAGGCCTGGTGATGCTAGATTTATCTAGCTGATGGATGTCTTTATATCTCTCTTCATCCCCCTTCTCTCTTTCTGTCACACTGTCTATCTCGCTTACTCTCCCTTTCTCTCTCTCTGTCTGTCACTCACCATTTCTGTCTCTCTCTCTGTGTTCCTCTCTTTCTTTTTATCCATATTTTTCTCTCTCTCTTTCTTCCTCTCCCATCAGCTCCCTTTAAAGACCTAAGGACTTGGATGGAAGGGTGTTTACATCAAACCTTGTTTCCACACATCCAATCTCTCAAAGGCACCAACTTTCCACAAAGTTATACAGTGGTTCTACCTCTCGCCCATATTAAAGTCCTTCTAAACCACACTACAGTCCATCTTAACAACAATAAGGTCGTGTTCAACCACACTATGGTCCTGCTTAACCAATGTTTGTGAATATTTCACTCCCATTAACCAGCTGTCAGCAGTACTTAAAGTGTCACTCGATAATGAGCCCAAATATTCCATCAAATCCACAAATGATGGCAGGTTTGAGTGTTTCACACCAACACTCCCACTCACTTTGTCATATGATTCAAGCTTAATATTGAACCTAATATTGCTTATACAATCCAGGTTACGCAAGCTTGGTTACAAAATACAGGACAATACTATTATTATAAAATTATTACTCTATATTTTGATAAAAGAATGAAAATAGAGAACAGAGTGTGATGGAGAGGAGTCGTCAATGGACTATGGGGATGAGAAGTGGTGAATAGATGATGCAAGGAGGTAAGTCTAAGCTCAGGTAGCTGTGCTTGTGCTGCTTACTTGGCTGTGCTGCGGTGGAGCATGCATTCTGTGCCGTTGGCTGTTTAGCATGAACAACAAGGGCCTCGGTAAACCAGGGGAGCTGCATCAGAGCAGTGAAGGGATGCTGTCTGTCTGTCTGCCCAGCTGTCTCTCTGTCCCTTTGTCTGTCGGTCTCCCGCTGGGGACTGATGTGAGGCTCAATGGGCTTCAGCTCTTGTTATTTCCACATTAAAGCCATGTCATATTGACAGTATCTGACAACAGACTGTCCTACAGCAGTACCAGTATGCAGCATTCTCAAACTGCATCTCTCAATTTCTGATACAGTCTCTCTCTGGCAGTCTCCTCATGTTCTGATACAGTCTCTCTCTGGCAGTCTCCTCATGTTCTGATACAGTCTCTCTCTGGCAGTCTCCTCATGTTCTGATACAGTCTCTCTCTCTGGCAGTCTCCTCATGTTCTGATACAGTCTCTCTCTCTGGCAGTCTCCTCATGTTCTGATACAGTCGCTCTCTCTGGCAGTCTCCTCATGTTCTGATACAGTCTCTCTCTGGCAGTCTCCTCATGTCCTGATACAGTCTCTCTCTGGCAGTCTCCTCATGTTATGATACAGTCTCTCTCTGGCAGTCTCCTCATGTTCTGATACAGTCTCTCTCTCTGGCAGTCTCCTCATGTTCTGATACAGTCGCTCTCTCTGGCAGTCTCCTCATGTTCTGATACAGTCTCTCTCTGGCAGTCTCCTCATGTCCTGATACAGTCTCTCTCTGGCAGTCTCCTCATGTCCTGATACAGTCTCTCTCTGGCAGTCTCCTCATGTTCTGATACAGTCTCTCTCTGGCAGTCTCCTCATGTTCTGATACAGTCTCTCTCTGGCAGTCTCCTCATGTTCTGATACAGTCTCTCTCTGGCAGTCTCCTCATGTTCTGATACAGTCTCTCTCTGTTAGTCTCCTCTACTCTTTCTTTCTCTCTATCGCTTCCATTTTCCTGCCTTATTCTTTCGCTTCCTCATTTTCTTGCTATTTCCCCCATTCTATCCATTTCAAAGAAACAAACACACACAACAAATCTCTGTCTTTCGTCCCTCTCTCCCTCCTCCATGTCCTCCCATACTCAGAGAGTCACCTGGACCACGAAATGCTCTGAGCGGAAGGAGAAAGAAGGGGCTCAAGGTAAAGCATGACGCAGCCTTAACTGGTTATCTGCCTGTTTGTCAGTCTCCTCTAGCTCTTTGCCTGTTTGTTAGTCTCCTCTGGCTCTCTGCCTGTTTGTCAGTCTCCTCTGGCTCTCTGCCTGTTTGTCATCTCCTCTGGCTCTCACCTGTTTGTCAGACTCCTCTGGCTCTCTGCCTGTTTGTCAGTCTCCTCTGGCTCTCTGCCTGTTTGTCAGTCTCCTCTGGCTCTCTGCCTGTTTGTCAGTCTCCTCTGGCTCTCTGCCTGTTTGTCAGTCTCCTCTGGCTCTCTGCCTGTTTGTCAGTCTCCTCTGGTTCACTGCCTGTTTGTCATCTCCTCTGGCTCTATCCCTGTTTGTCAGTCTCCTCTGGCTCTTTGCCTGTTTGTCAGTCTCCTCTGGCTCTTTGCCTGTTTGTCAGTCTCCTCTGGCTCTTTGCCTGTTTGTCAGTCTACTATGGTTCTCTGCCTGTTTGTCAGACTCCTCTGTCTCTCTGCCTGTTTGTCAGTCTCCTCTGGCTCTCTGTCTGTTTGTCAGTCTCCTCTGGCTCGCTGCCTGTTTGTCAGTCTCCTCTGGCTCGCTGCCTGTTTGTCAGTCTCCTCTGGCTCTCTGCCTGTTTGTCAGTCTCCTCTAGCTCTTTGCCTGTTTGTCAGTCTCCTCTGGCTTTCACCTGTTTGTCAGACTCCTCTGGCTCTCTGCCTGTTTGTCAGTCTCCTCTAGCTCTTTGCCTGTTTGTCAGTCTCCTCTGGCTTTCACCTGTTTGTCAGACTCCTCTGGCTCTCTGCCTGTTTGTCAGTCTCCTCTGGCTCTCTGCCTGTTTGTCAGTCTTATCTGGTTCACTGCCTGTTTTTCATCATCTCTGGCATTCTGCCTGTTTGTCATCTCTTCTGTCTCTTTGCCTATTTGTCAGTCTACTCTGGCTCTCACCTGTTTGTCAGTCTCCTCTGGCTCTCTGCCTGTTTGTCAGTCTCCTCTGGCTTTCTGCCTGTTTGTCAGTCTCCTCTGACTCTCTGCCTGTTTGTCATCTCCTCTGGCTCTCTGCCGGTTTGTCAGTCTCCTCTGGCTCTCACCTGTTTGTCATCTCCTCTGGCTCTCTGCCTGTTTGTCAGTCTCCTCTGGCTCTCTGCCTGTTTGTTAGTCTCCTTTGATTCTCTGCCTGTTTGTCAGTCTCCTCTGGCTCTCACCTGTTTGTCAGTCTCCTCTGGCTCTATGCCTGTTTGTTAGTCTCCTCTGGCTCTTTGCCTGTTTATCAGTCTCCTCTGGCTCTCTGCCTGTTTGTCAGTCTCCTCTGGCTCTCTGCCTGTTATTCAGTCTCCTTTGATTCTCTGCCTGTTTGTCATCTCCTCTGGCTCTCACCTGTTTGTCATCTCCTCTGGCTCTCTGCCGGTTTGTCAGTCTCCTCTGGCTCTCATCTGTTTGTCAGGCTCCTTTGATTCTCTGCCTGTTTGTCAGTCTCCTCTGTCTCTCTGCCTGTTTGTCAGTCTCCTCTGGCTCTCACCTGTTTGTCATCTCCTCTGGCTCTATGCCTGTTTGTTTGTCTCCTCTGGCTTTCACCTGTTTGTCAGACTCCTCTGGCTCTCTGCCTGTTTGTCATCTCCTCTGGCTCTCTGCCTGTTTGTCAGTCTCCTCTGGCTCTCTGCCTGTTTGTCAGTCTCCTCTGGCTCTCTGCCTGTTTGTCAGTCTCCTCTGGCTCTCTGCCTGTTTGTCAGTCTCCTCTGGCTCTCTGCCGGTTTGTCAGTCTCCTCTGGCTCTCTGCCGGTTTGTCAGTCTCCTCTGGCTCTCACCTTTTTGTCAGACTCCTCTGGCTCTCACCTTTTTGTCAGACTCCTCTGGCTCTCTGCCTGTTTGTCAGTCTCCTCTGTCTCCTTGCCTGTTTGTCAGTCTCCTCTGGCTCTCACCTGTTTATCATCTCCTCTGGCTCTCTGCCTGTTTGTCAGTCTCCTCTGGCTCTCATCTGTTTGTCATCTCCTCTGGCTCTCACCTGTTTGTCAGTCTCCTCTGGCTCTCTGCCTGTTTGTCAGTCTCCTCTGGTTCACTGCCTGTTTGTCATCTCCTCTGGCTCTCTGCATGTTTGTCAGTCTCCTCTGGCTCTTTGCCTGTTTGTCAGTCTCCTCTGGCTCTCTGCCTGTTTGTCAGACTCCTCTGGCTCTCTGCCTGTTTGTCAACTCCTCTGGCTCTCTGCCTGTTTGTCAGTCTCCTCTGGCTCTCTGCCTGTTTGTCAGTCTCCTCTGGCTCTCTGCCTGTTTGTCAGTCTCCCCTGGCTCTCTGCCTGTTTGGCAACTCCTCTGGCTCTCTGCCTGTTTGTCAGTCTCCTCTGGCTCTCACCTGTTTGTCAGACTTCTCTCATCTCCCTCCCTCCTCTCTCTCTCTTGTTCTCTTTCTCTCCACCAGCTGTCCTCAAAGGAGGAAAGGAAGGGCTGCATTTCTACTGCACTGCACCTCACATGCAAGACACATTGTTAGGGAGTTGGAGTGGGCTGTTAAAAGGGATGTAGTATGGATAAATGTATGGATGTATGGACTGGCTGTTAGACTGTCCAGTACTCAGAATATTAATATTAACCCACCATCCCTCCACACTCAGCCAGTCTGAGCTCACCATCCCGCAACACTCAGCCGGTCCGAACCCACCATCCCTCCACTCTCAGCCAGTCTGAGCCCACCATCCCTCCATTCTCAGCCAGTCTGAGCTCACCGTCCCTCCACTCTCAGCCAGTCTGAGCCCACCATCCCTCCATTCTCAGCCAGTCTGAGCTCACCGTCCCTCCACTCTCAGCCAGCTAACCTCTCTGTGTCAGTCCCTGTCTCGCCTCTCTCCCTCCTCCTCCCTCCACCTCAGCACTACCAGGTCACATCCCACCCCATGAGTTGGCCCAGGCGTTAATACCCTGTGACAGCCTCTGTGGTCTCTACCACGGCCCGTCACAGGGGGCTGCCAGTCTGCGCCAGCTAATGTGCTGCCTCCCATTCTGAACGGCACACAACACAATATAACACAACAGGCTGGTACTAGCTGGCAGCAACGCCACCACGGCCATACCTGGCTCAACCTAATGTTGCTGTCCAAGGGACATGTCCTGAAATGTGGGGCCATGGCAATTGTGTAGAACATGGTTTATGGTGCAACTCACACTCTCCCCCTCCCTCTCTCCATCACTCTCTGTTGCGCTCCTTTTATATCACTCTGCTGCTCAGCCGGATGGGCTGTGTCCAGTCTACTTGTAATTTGGTTCACAGGGCCCCTGGCAGTGGAAAGAGGGACAGAGAGGATAAAGAAGACTGAGAGCCTGGGTAGGAAAAGCTTAGGCTTAGTGCAGGGCCCCCAGAGTACCAGAGTCCAACAGACACATGAAAAAGCATTAAATAAACATTAATGGAACTGGGTTACAGGAGATTTATTAAAAGGGCTTTTTACCACCTCGCCGTCGAGAGTGACGCACGTCATTTGAATAACTCTCGCATGCACACAGGTAAACAAACAAGGTAATTTATTGCTGTCCTTGTCGGTGGCCGTTGTGAAAATCTATTTTTACATTGTTTTTCCCGGGGAAATGTGTGTTTTCATTTTTTTTATGGTTTACGACGAGACAGAGAGATTGAGCACTTTATTTTCAGGCTACAGTAAGTCTGACTTGGATCCGATTTTTATGTCACTTTGCCGTGTGCTAAAAATGAGGCCTTAATCGTGGCTTAGTGATGTTGAATATATCCTTTGCCAATGGTAAATACACTGATAAATGTGACTGATTAAACAGTACACACAGTAATGAGGACAAATCTGTTTCATAAGCGCAAAGTTCAGGTCTGAGAAGTTTGTGACGGCAGACCAGTAGATTAAAAGTGAAAAGAAGAGGTCAGACACAGATTGACTCCCAGAATTGTTCCTCATTTTGAAAACTTTGTGAACCCAATGTTCTGACAGTCGCCTGCCGGACTCTAGCAGTGCAGAACTGTACCAAGAATGTGGTAGGTAAGAAATATATGTGAAATATATACAGGGCATTCAGAAAGTATTCACACCCCTTACCTTAATCCACATTTTGTTACGTTACAGCCTTACTCTAAAACGTATTCAATTATTTTTACCCCACATCAATCTACACACAATACCCCATAATGACAAAGCGAAAACAGGTTTGTAGAAATTTATGCAAATGTGTTAAATATAAAAAACAGAAAAACCTTATTTTTCAGACACTTTCCTATGAGACTCAAAATTGAGTTCAGGTGCATCCTGTTTCCATCAATCATCCTTGAAATGTTTCTACAACTTGATTGGAGTCCACCTGTGGTAAACTCAATTGACTGGACATGATTTGGAAAGGCACGCACCTATCTATATAAGACCATGGGAAACAAGATTCTCTGGTCTGATGAAACCAAGATTGAGCTCTTTGGCATGAATGCCTAGGAAACCTGGCACCATCCTTACGGTGAAACATGGTGGTGGCAGCATCATGCTGTGGGGATGTTTTTCAGCAGCAGGGACTGGGAGACTAGTCAGGATCAAGGGAAAGATTAACGGAGCAAAGTACAGAGAGATCCTTGATGAAAACCTGCTCCAGAGCGCTCAGGACCATAGCCTGCACCTTCCAACAGGACTATGACCCCAAGCACACAGCCAAGACAATGCAGGAGTGGCTTCGGGACAAGGCTCTGAATGTCCTTGAGTGGCCCATCCAGAGCTGCAAGTAGATTGTATGTTTTAAATACTCAATATTCAATAAAAAAAATAAAAAAATAAGACTTGAGGCTAAAGTCACTGCTAAAGGTGCTTCAACATAGTATTGAGTAAAGGGCCTGAATACTTATGTAAATGTGATATTTCAGTTGTTTTTTTAATACATTTGGAAACATTGTGTGTAGATTGATGAGGATTTAATAAAACACATTTTAATACATTTTAGAATATAAGGCTGTAACGTAACAAAATGTGGAAAAAGTCAAGGGGTCTGAATACATTCCGAATGCACTGTATACTCTATGCTGGCTCTTTTTCTAAAAACATTTGTCAAAAAGTGCTTTACATTAACCCTGCCTACATTAATCCTGCCTACATTAATCCTGTCTACATTAACCCTGCCAAAGAGGAAGCACCAGCACAGTTGCAAAAACAACAACACGAAAAACCTGCAGAGAGAGCAGACTCAGAAGGTCTGCCTATTCTCAACTGTCTGAACGTTTAATTCTAGTCAATAACCAGAATACTTCTCCAACTATCAAAACATCCATTTGATTGTAGGAAAAATGGTTTGTTGTGCCCATGAAAAGAACAAAAGTCGGGTTCATTTCACACAGTGAAAGTAATTATAATTGTACCACATGAAATGCCACAACGGCGCGAAACTCTTTGAAAATTGCTGGACGTTGTCCAAAGTAATTAACACAACAATTTGGATGGGATCAACAACATGCTATAGACAAACTATTTCTTCCTCATTCTCATTCATATCGATGTCTTCTCATCTCTTTCTTTGTCTCTTTATTTAACTAGGCAAGTCAGTTTTAAGAACAAATTCTTATTTACAATGACGACCTACCCCGGCCAAACCCGGGCGACGCTGGGCCAATCTCTGCCACTCTTTCCCTCTCTGCGCCTCTATCTCCCTCCCTCTCTCTCCATTATTCTTTCTCCATAAGTATCTATCTTTGTGTGTGTGTGGCTTTCTCTCCTCCTTCTCTCTCTATCCATCTATCTCTCTCTCAAATGAATTGGAACTTGATAGTGAATAATCCGACATAGGGTTTTAGGTCAGTGAGAATGGTTTACCAAGAAAAACTTCCAAATAGACTAATTAACTTTAATCCTGGATCTGTCATCTAAAACAGTAGTACACACACACACACACACACACACACGCACACGCACGCGCACGCGCACGCACACGCACACGCACACACACACACAGAATTACATTGGTCTCTCAGGTTATCTCTGAGTAAGGCTGGCAGCTGAATGTAGATCAGTGTGTCTGTCAATGTCTCAAGTGCATACACTGAAAGGATAGGTCTGTGAAGTGTTGTCACTAGCTAAATCAATCTCTTCTTCTCCCTGACGAGTCATGACCTTCTCTCACTCTCCATCATCAACATCGAGACCGCCTCCCTCCTCATCATTTAAAAAATGAAAAGGCAGATTCAGCGTCAATTTTACTTGTCGATTTATTCTGCTATGCCCGCCGCTGAAATATTAATGTGTGCGGAGAGGAAGGGCGGGTTAGCCTCACTTGATTATTCACAGCTCTTTGCTTGCACCCAGCTGCTGTTGCAACAACTCAATGAGTGGAGTGATCACAACGTGGTGTAATAACATCTGAAATGGATTGGAACTGGATAGTGAACAATCAGCCATAGGGTGTTAGGTCAGTGTGGGTTAAGTATTGAATGATTGAGTTGGTCAGCAGAAAAAATTGTGCCATTCACTGACATCCAAGATGGTTCCTAGCGAGCTGTGTGTACAGCATACACAGACAGGGTTACAGGGAGTCGGTAAGACAGTGAGACTGGGATACTGGGCGACTGGACAGGTGCATGCTTACATACAGTGGGGCAAAAAGGTATTTAGTCAGCCACCAGTTGTGCAAGTTCTCCCACTTAAAAATATGAGAGAGGCCTGTAAATGTATCTACGATGCCTATTTCCAGTGGTAAATGCAGACAAACACAGTACCAGTCAAAAGTTTAGACACACCTACTCCAGTGGTAAATGTATTGTATCTATGATGCCTATTTCACGTGATAAATGTATCTACCATGCCTATTTCCAGTGGTAAATGTATCTACGATGCCTATTTCCAGTGGTAAATGTATCTACCATGCCTACTTCCAGTGGTAAATGTATCTACCATGCCTACTTCCAGTGGTAACTGTATCTACCATGCCTACTTCCAGTGGTAAATGTATCTACGATGCCTATTTCCAGTGGTAAATGCAGACAAACACAGTACCAGTACCAAAGTTTAGACACCTACTCCAGTGGTAAATGTATTGTATCTATGATGCCTATTTCACGTGATAAATGTATCTACCATGCCTATTTCCAGTGGTAAATGTATCTACGATGCCTATTTCTAGTGGTAAATGTATCTACCATGTCTATTTCCAGAGGTAAATGTATCTACGATGCCTATTTCCAGTGGTAACTGTATCTACCATGCCTACTTCCAGTGGTAAATGTATCTACGATGCCTATTTCTAGTGGTAAATGTATCTACCATGTCTATTTCCAGTGGTAAATGTATCTACGATGCCTATTTCCAGTGGTAAATGCAGACAAACACAGTACCAGTACCAAAGTTTAGACACCTACTCCAGTGGTAAATGTATTGTATCTATGATGCCTATTTCACGTGATAAATGTATCTACCATGCCTATTTCCAGTGGTAAATGTATCTACGATGCCTATTTCTAGTGGTAAATGTATCTACCATGTCTATTTCCAGAGGTAAATGTATCTACGATGCCTATTTCCAGTGGTAACTGTATCTACCATGCCTACTTCCAGTGGTAAATGTATCTACCATGCCTACTTCCAGTGGTAAATGTATCTACCATGCCTACTTCCAGTGGTAAATGTATCTACCATGCCTACTTCCAGTGGTAAATGTATCTACCATGCCTACTTCCAGTGGTAAATGTATCTACCATGCCTACTTCCAGTGGTAACTGTATCTACCATGCCTACTTCCAGTGGTAAATGTATCTACCATGCCTACTTCCAGTGGTAAATGTATCTACCATGCCTACTTCCAGTGGTAACTGTATCTACCATGCCTATTTCCAGAGGTAAATGTATCTACGATGCCTATTTCCAGTAGTAAATGTATCTACCATGCCTATTTCCAGAGGTAACTGTATCTACCATGCCTATTTCCAGAGGTAAATGTATCTACGATGCCTATTTCCAGTAGTAAATGTATCTACCATGCCTATTTCCAGAGGTAACTGTATCTACCATGCCTATTTCCAGAGGTAACTGTATCTACCATGCCTATTTCCAGAGGTAAATGTATCTACGATGCCTACTTCCAGTGGTAACTGTATCTACCATGCCTATTTCCAGAGGTAACTGTATCTACCATGCCTATTTCCAGTGGTAAATGTATCTACCATGCCTACTTCCAGTGGTAAATGTATCTACCATGCCTATTTCCAGTGGTAAATGTATCTACCATGCCTATATCGAGTGGTAAATGTAGACAAACACACTACCGGGTAAAAAGTTTGGACACACCTACTCTTTCAAGGGTTTTTCTTGAAAGCAAAATAATAGTGAAACATCCAAACTATAAAATAACACATATGGTGACACGATTCAGGAAACTAGGCGTATGTCGCAAGTCACGACTTCACAGGAGAGCCGTTTGAAAGTAAAATATTTATTTTAATTTTATTTTTGGGCAGAAATGCCTTCTCGAACATGTGAACTTTCATGGGCCTTAATAGCAAACGTGTATGTCATCTGTAAATACGAATAAAATAGTTGAATTACGAGTCTTGTTGGTTAAGTCACAGAAAAAGTAAGCAATCTTCTCACTAGCCATAATTCAAAGCAGAATTACTTTCTCATTGTTCCTCAAATATTCTGTATGATATACCATTTTGTAGCTCTGCGAATTAATTACTTAAAAATAATACAATGTGATTTTCTGGATTTTTGTTTTAGATTCCGTCTCGCACAGTTGAAGTGTACCTATGATAGAAATTACAGACCTCTACATGCTTTGTAAGTAGGAAAACCTGCAAAATCGGCAGTGTATCAAATACTTTTTCTCCCCACTGTATTTGGGCTGCAATCTTAGGTGCAGTTAACTCTAATGACCTAATCCTCTCCAGCAGAGGTAACTCTGGGTCTTTCTTTCCTGTGGCGGTCCTCATGAGAGACAGTTTTGTCATAGTGCTTGATGGTTTTTGCGACTGCACTTGAAGAAACTTTCAAAGTTCCGATGGACTGTCTTTTCTCTTTGCTTATTTGAGCTGTTCTTGCCATAATATGGACTTGGTCTTTTACCAAATAGTGCTATTTTCTGTATACCACCCTACCTTGTCACAACACAGCTGATTGGCTCAAACGCATTAAAAAGGAAAGAAATTCCAAGGCACACCTGTTAATTGTAATGCATTCCAGGTGACTACCTCATGAAGCTGGTTGAGAGAATGCCAAGCGTGTGCAAAGCTGTCATCAAGGCAAACGGTGGCTACTTTGCAGAATCTAAAGTGTAAAATATATTTTGATTTGTTTAAAAAAAGTGGTTACTACATGATTCCATATGTTTTATTTCATAGTTTTGATGTCTTCACTATTATTCTACAATGTAAAAAAAAAAATAGACAAAATAAAGAAAAACCCTTGAATGAGTAGGTGTGTCCAAACCTTTGACTGGTACTGTATGTATGTCACATGTACTGTATAATAGAAGGTGTCATCATATTGTTATGCCTTTTCTGGTGGAACAAACCCACACTTTCAAAAACATGCTTATCAAATGTATTACAAAACATGGCCTCCATCTTCTCATTCATGTGCTATTTCTAGAGCAGACCTTGTCACCCTGCTCGTCCCACACTGTGTTCTTTGTGTCATTTCCCTTCAGTGAAAACATGACAATGCATATCTGCTGTGTTTACTAGGCCCTGGCTTCGTCTTGTCAAGTCGTAAAAGGTCAAACATCTCGCTTCCACTGACGGCTGATCTAATCGGTAAACATTAATTCATACCTCTCTGCATTACAACCGTAACTCAAAATAGCTCTGTGTAGTGTATCACGGATGGCTCCGCGCAGTGTATCACGTATAACTCACGCAGTGCATCACGGATAGCTCGCCCAGTGCATCACGGATAGCTCTACACAGTATATCGTGGAAAGACACCAAGACTGGCGATGACGAAGACTGGCATTAAGTGTTGCTGTCTCCTCAATGATGCTATGCAAATCTATCTGGCTGGGATAGGAAGGTTCCTTGGTTAGAAGGTATTGTCTAAGTTCTGCAGGGGGGCATGTGGAGAAATCTCCTTCTGGATATCTCTCCTTTCTGTCTTTAACTCTTTCACACAAACACACTCACTCATACACACACGCACGCACACAGACACACTCCTTGCTCAGCATGCTTTCACCTGATGGTAATTACGTTTATCGTGCTGTGATTACATGAATTACACAATTGGATACACTGATTGTATCTCGGGTGCTGTTGAAATGGGAACAATTGCAGGTTTGCACATTTTAATTGAAAACTACTGCAGCATACAGCCCAAAATTCTGGTAAAGTGGGAAAGATGTGGGGGAAATTATTAAAATAAACCCCAGAACTGGAGCAAACCAAGAGGGGGGCTGGTAAACAAAAGTAAACAATGCCACATTTTGAGTTTTTCAGGCTTCAGACAAGCTATTTTGAGGGTACTCGTATTAGGACAGCCTCAGAGTCACAGATAAGTTAGTTTGAGGGTACTCATATTAGGACAGCCACAGAGTCACGGATAAGCTAGTTTGAGGGTACTCATATTAGGACAGCCACAGAGTCACAGTCCATCTAGTTTCAGGGTACTCATATTAGGACAGCCTCAGAGTCACAGTCAAGCTAGTTTGAGGATACTCATATTTGAACAGCCTCAGATTCACTTTTTACCTGACCACAACTCACAAAGCTGCTAAACAGTGGCTCTCGGGAGGCCAGTTAATATATGGCTCCTCACATGCCACTAATCAAGACGAGTCTGTGTTTTTTCAAAATGGATGCCCTGCTGGTATAGGCTTTCATGTCCTCCTCCAGACGTTGGCAGTGTTTTAAATGTCAATAGAATCTCAAGCCCCTCTTTTGTTGGACTGTATCAGAATTCTGCACAACAAGCCGTTCTAAGCACTTAAATACTCTTAGCTCCGTATAAATTGGATCGATTGCCGGCACTTTTGCTGCAAACTGAACTGTTGTCCTTCTTTGCAGCGGCGGTGTGGGCGGTTATTATTCTAATAAGGACTTACTTGTTCAGATTCATTTCTCCAAATCAATTCCGACACTTTAAAGAAAAGAAAAAAGGAATAAAGAGAGCAGCGGCTAATTTGATTCCGCCTGCCAACTTGTTTGCGGGACATTCCGGCTAGTCAGGCTAATCAGGCGCCAGCCTGCTGAAAGCTTGTTGTGTTAGTAGATAGAAAAAAGGGGGCACAGATGAAAGAATGAAGGATGGTAAAGAGCAGGAAGAAAGAGTGAGAGAGTAACAAAAAGAGAGAGTGAGAGAAGGGAGATTGGGAGTGAGGCCGGGTGTGAGAGGTCTGGGCGAGAATTGATCAGATTCTGTCAGTGCTACTGTTGGCCTAGCCACTCTGGCGTGACAGAGTACAGCTACATTCAATACTCATCATTAGTTAGCCCGGTCCTAAAGCCAGGCTAGTTGGCTTCGGTTGGGGGGACAGGGGCGTTCGATTGGCTTCAGGCTTAAGCCAATGAATCCCATTAGAAAACATCCAACAGCAGACTTCTTTGTTCAGACCAACTTGGGCTTAATGAAGTGTGCAATGAGGAAACCAAAAACAATTGACAAAAGGAGGGAGTGCAGGTTAAGTTATGGGCAAGAAAGTGGAGGTAGTATTAGTGGTGGTAGTAGTAGTATTATTGGTGGCAGTTGTAGTAGTAGTAGTAGTGGCAGTAGTAGTGGCAGTTGTAGTAGTAGTAGTAGTAGTAGTGGCAGTAGTAGTAGTAGTAGTAGTAGTAGTGTAGTGGTAGTACTGGCAGTAGTAGAAGCAGCAGGAGTGGAAGTAGTAGTAGTACATGGTAATGAGTACAATGGGTACACGGTAATGAGTACAATGGGTACACGGTAATGAGTACAATCCATGCAAAATTAACGGATCTAAACAATCAACGCTAAACACTTAGGCTTAATTAGGATGTTTTGAATCTGCAAGATGAACACAAACACTGTGCTAGGCCTCACTGATTAGAATAAAGTACATACATAATACAAACCCAAATCATATTTACAGGACTCTTACATTTAGCAAGGATTGGATGTCAAGGCTAGGGAGGAGGGGGCATGAGGGGGGTTGGTGGGTGGGCTCGAGTGGGAGCATTGGAAAACTAATGAAGCCGTCTCCGTTGGCAACGAGAAGGAGGCACAAGGAGAGAGACCTATTTTTAGCAAATTAATTTAAGGCTCTAAATAATTAACTGATAATTATCTGGCAATCAGGAGTGAGATTAAATTATCTCCCAAAGATTTTTCCCTGTTAGCGCAGGGTGGCTATGGCGCGTTATGGAGATGATGTGGGTCCCCAGTCACAAAAAGGCACTGGTACTAGGCCTACTGCTATGCAGCAAAAAACGAATTGACAGGGGGAATAAGACGCGTGTTGAAGGCGAGTGGATTTGCCCGTGATTAGTGTCTAATGACTGACAGAAAGTTGGCACCCACACTCGGTATGTTTGTGACATAATAGACGTGTGAATCCAGCTGTCTTACCGCACGCTGGGCCTCATTCTGACACACATCTCCCCCCTGCTCGCTGTACTCACTGCTACACCGCCGGCAGCAGACAGCTGCATGCAAAATACTGGGCCTGTGTGTAAACAGCCCCGTGGCAAGGCAATCACGGATTCAGACACAATCAATGACATGAAATTGCACCCACACAGAAATCTGAAAACGACGGGGTGGCTGATGGTTGGAGAAGCTTGGTGGAGAAGACGACACCAATGACGATGTCAACAACAATTTAGATTCACATTTTTCAATGTTTTTTCTCGCCTTGGAATTCCGAGACCGGAATTCCAACCTTACTCTTACATCTGAAAGAATACCACTGCATAGCATATTTAGTATAGAGAATGTTTGTGACATTTACAGTTTGAAAATACTTTCACTACCAGACACAATGTATTCAGTGGTTACCTTGTGAAGAATATACTACGAATACCGTCAATACTTGATTTAAACTGAGTATACCAAACAGTAAGAACACCTTCCAAATATTGAGTTGCCCTCAGAACAGCCTCAATTCGTCGGGACATACAAGGTGTCGAAAGCGTTCCACATGGATGCGGGAAAATATTGACACCAATGCTTCCATCAGTTGTGATAAGTTGGCTGGATGTCCTTTGGATGGTGGACCATTCTTGATACATTCGTGAAAAACCCAGCAGCGTTGCAGTTCTTGACACAAACCGGTGTGCCTGGCACCTACTACCATACCCCATTCAAATGCATTTGAATCTTTAATTTAGTCAATTCACCCTCTGAATGGCACACACACAATCCATGTCTCAAGGCTTAAAAATCCTTCTTTAACCTGTCTCTTCCCCTTCATCAACTCTAAATGAAGTGGATTTAACAAATGACATAAGGGACACGAGCTTTCACCTGGATTCACCTGGTCAGTCTATGTCATGGAAAGAGCAGGTGTTCTTAATGCTTTGTATGATGAGATAGAACACTGTTTTCTTTATTTCTTCTGCAGAAATGCAAATCTAGGGCCCTTTTAAAGAGATGATCAATTCACTCAGCTAGGCCCTCACTGTTTTATTCAACAGTATGTCTAAGAAATGTAGTACTGTCTGAAAGTTAGATATCTCTCCTCCTACCCCTGAGAAGGCACCTCCTAGAGAGAGAGAAGGGGAAGAGGGGGAAGAGAGCACTGACAGGCAGCTGATGAATAGCCCCGAGCTATGTGTGTTTGTGCTCCAACTCGTGAATATCAAAGTGCCTGTGCTGCCGGGTTCTCTCCCCGCTTCCCTGCAGCTCTCCTACCTGCTTTGCTCCTTCCTCCTCCCTCTCTTTCTCCCTCCCCCTCTTTCTTCTCTTTATCCTTCACTCCACCCTCCCCTCCGTCATCCCCTCCCTATCTTTAAACATTGCTCTATCGGCATATTCATGTCGAACCACATGTCAAGCTAAGTATATCAATCTGTCAATCCCTCTATCACAATTTTTATTTCATTCCTCGACTGTCGCCGCCACAGCTGATATCTAATTTTCAAACAATGTACCACCTCCCCGGCTCAGGGAGTGGGACAGAAAAACAAGAACAAATGGAAATGCGGAATTGTGACTGAGCCTCATGCATCTGAGAGCTGCTTTCAATAGAAATATAAAAGCCTTTCACGAGAAGCAACATTTGTTTACACACAAATGACAACTTATTTCTTTAAATGGAACGGGAAGAAAGCGGCCCCTCTTTTCTCTGCACACGGAGGTCTACAGACATCTGTTTGCATAACGTGTCCTTCTCAGCGGTGGCTGGATTCGTGGAGAGTAGGCACAATTACAGTGCATTCAGAAAGTATTCATACCCCTTGACTAATTCCACATTTTGTTGTGTTACAGCCTAAAATTCAAAAATGTATTAAATATATTTTTTCTGATCCTTGTATACACAATACTCCATAATGACAAACTGAAAATATGTTTTTAGAAATGTTAGCAAATTTATATAAAATTAAATATAGATCTATTTTACATAAGTATTCACACCCCTGAGTCAATACATGTTAGAACTTTGGCAGTGATTACAGCTGAGTCTTTCTGGTTAGTTCTCTAAAAGCTTTGCACACATGAATTGTACATTATTTGCCCATTATTCATTTCAAAATTCTTCAAGCTCTGTTATATTGGTTGTTGATCATTGCTAGACAACCATTTTCAAGTCTTGCAATAGCTTTTTAAGCAGATTTAAGTCAAACTGTAACTCAGCCATTCAGGAACATTCACTGTCTTCTTAGTAAGTAATTCCAGTGTAGAATTGGACTTGTTTTTTAAGTTATTGTCCTGCTGAAAGGTGAAATCATCTCCCAGTGTATGGTGGAAAGTAGACTGAACCAGGTTTTGCTCTAGGATTTTGCCTGTTCTTAGCTCCATTTCTTTTTTATCCTGAAAAACTCCTCAGTCTGATTAGAAGCATACACATAACATGATGCAGCCACCACTATGCTTAAAAATATAGAGAGAGGTACTCAGTAATGTGTTGTATTGGATTTGCCCCAAAGATAACATTTTGTATTCAGCTGAAAAAGTTAATTTGTTTGTTTTTGCAGTATTGCTTTAGTACCTTGTTGCAAACAGGATGCAAGTTTTGGAATATTTTTATTCTGTACAGGGTTCCCTCTTTTCACTCTGCCAATTAGGTTAGTATTATGGAGTAACTACAATCACTGCAATTAAACTCTGTAACCGTTTTAAAGTCACCATTGGCCTCATGGTGAAATCCATGAGCAGTTTCCTTCCTCTCCAGCAACTGAGATAGGAAGGACGCCTGTATCTTTGTAGTGACTGGGTGTATTGATAAACCACCCAAAATGTAATTAATGACATCA